>NC_083226.1:182648977-182936477 GCF_032191835.1 Heteronotia binoei
CAAGTCCCCTCCGCTCTCCGGTGGGGGACTTCCATGTGTGATTTGCATGCTCGTGATGCAATGGCGTCACCCAGAAATGATGTCGTCACACCGCCGACGGCACTCACAGCCACAGTGGGGCTCTTTAGCTTGGAGAAATGTCGATTGCGGGGTGACATGATAGAGGTTTACAAGATTATGCATGGGATGGAGAAAGTAGAGAAGGAAGTCCTTTTCTCCCTTTTTTCACAATACAAGAACTCGTGGGCATTCAATGAAATTGCTGAGCAGTCAGGTTAAAATGGATAGAAGGAAGTACCAGTACTTCTTCACCCAAAGGGTGATTAACACGTGGAATTCACTGCCACAGGAGGTGGTGGCAGCTACAAGCATAGCCAGCTTTAAAAGTGGATTGGATAAGCATATGGAGCAGAGGTTCATCAGTGGCTATTAGCCACAGCCTATCATTGGAACTCTGTCTGAGGCAGTGATGCTCTGCATTCTTGGTGCTTGGGGGGACACAGTGGGGGGGGGCCCTCTAGCCCCACTGCTGGACCTCCTGATGACACTTGGTTTTTTTGGCCACTGTGTGACACAGAGTGTTGGACTGGAGGGGCCATTGGCCTGATCCAACAGAGCTTCTCTTATATTCTTATGTGACACAGAGTGTTGGACTGGAAGGGCCATTGGCCTGATCCAACAGGGCTTCTCTTATGTTCTTATGTGATACAGAGCGTTGGACTGGATGGGCCACTGGCCTGATCCAACATGGCTTGCTTGGTTTATTTATTTATTTATTTATTTATTTATTTATTTATTTATTTATTTATAGACTTATATCCCGCCCTTCTCACCAAAGTGTCTCAGGGCAGGATATAAGTCTAAATGGCTTCTCTTATGGACCCTGTGGAGAAACGCCATTATAGTCAGTGGTGGTGCTTCATTTGGCAGGGGTCAGTAAATCCCTCAGCAGGCTTTGTAGCCTTCCCCTCACTCCCCCCCTCCCTTCCTGACCCAAACCAACAACTCTAGGGGGAAAGTCTCCTAGAGAGGCAGGAAGTGCTTTTGTTCTTTGCATGTGTGTTAGCAGGAAGAGAAGGGCAGTTGGAAGCCAGCGCTCGAGCGAGCATGTGGTGAGCAATGGAGGCTCCTGCCTGGGAGGCCCCAGGCAGGCAGACCAAGTAAGTAATTCTCAAGACAGGACAAGGTTAGACCAGGGACAGTAGAAAGCGTTTATAAACACCTTTCCTTTGTCATGCTGTTTGCTGGGCTGTGCTGTGCTGTGCTACTTTTTTAAATGCAACTGTTTTTGCTTTGTTTTTCTTTCCCTATCTTTTTCTCTTTTAAATAAATGTTTTTTCTGTTTTAAATACTGGCAGTCAATCTCTGTACCACATAGATCCCCAGACCGCTTTAGACCACGCTGTGTTAAGAAGGGGGCCCCAGGTGAAGGGGGGAAGGCATGCAGTTGGATAAGGTGCCAGTCCTCCAGGGGTGCCCCAAAGAAGCGCTGAGGTCTCTGTGAAACCCAAGTGCAGGGTGGCAGAGGACCTTGAGGCCTGGCCTCACAGCTGGAGAGGGGGATTGGGAGTCCTGTTCCTCTCAATCTGAACCCCTAAACTGAGCAGGTGGTGGCAGCGAGCCCAAGGGGCAGGAGGAGAAATAGCTCCCTCCAGGAGTTGGCGACTCCATAGGGAGCTGACGGGACCGGGTCTGAAGGCAGAATCGGGCCGGTTCCGCCACAGACCCCCTGGTCCAATCTTTTTGAAACTTGGAGGGTGTTTTGAAGAGTGGCGTCAGATGCTGTGCTGCAGATTTGGCGCCTCTACCTTAAAAAACAGCCTCCCCCCAGAGCCCCGTGCATCAATTCATTATTTCCATAGGGAATAATAGAGTTCCTGGCAGACATTTCCCTCCCCTCCCCCCACTCACGCTTTCTGATGAATCTGAAGTGGGGGAGGGCTTCCAAACGGAGGGATCCTTTGCCCCCATTTGGGGATTGGCAACCCTATATTGGTCACACTAATGTATTTGTGTCGATCCTTGGTTTGAGAGACCCCCTGAGCCCGCCTTTGGTGGGGAGGGCGGGATAGAAATTAAATAAATAAATAATACATAAATAAAATAACCAGTTAAGGCAGGTTTGGTGCAGTGGTTAAGTGCGGACTCTTATCTGAGAGAATCGGGTTTGATTCCCCACTCCCCCACTTGCACCTGATGGAATGGCCTTGGGTCAGCCGAAGCTCTGGCAGAGTTGTCCTTGAAAGGGCAGCTTCTGTCAGAGCTCTCTCACCCTTCCCACCTCACAGGGTGTCTGTTGTGGGGGAGGAAAATAAAGGAGATTGTAGGCCGCTCTGAGACTCTGTCCTTGAAAGGGCAGCTTCTGGGAGAGCTCTCTCATCACCACCCACCTCACAGGGTGTCTGTTGTGGAGGAGGAAGGGAAAGGAGATTGTGAGCCGCTCTGAGACTCTGTCCTTGAAAGGGCAGCTTCTGGGAGAGCTCTCTCATCCCCACCCACCTCACAGGGTGTCTGTTGTGGAGGAGGAAGGGAAAGGAGATTGTGAGCCGCTCTGAGACTCTGTCCTTGAAAGGGCAGCTTCTGGGAGAGCCCTCTCAGCCCCACCCACCTCACAGGGTGTCTGTTGTGGAGGAGGAAGGGAAAGGAGATTGTAGGCCGCTCTGAGACTCTGTCCTTGAAAGGGCAGCTTCTGGGAGAGCCCTCTCAGCCCCACCCACCTCACAGTGTGCCTGTTGTGGAGGAGGAAGGGAAAGGAGATTGTCGGCCGCTCTGAGACTCTGTCCTTGAAAGCTTCTGGGAGAGCCCTCTCAGCCCCACCCACCTCACAGGGTGTCTGTTGTGGGGGAGGAAGGGAAAGGAGATTGTAAGCCACTCTGAGATTTTGTCCTTGAAAAGGCAGCTTCTGGGAGAGCCCTCTCAGCCCCACCCACCTCACAGGGTGTCTGTTGTGGGGGAGGAAGATAAAGGAGATTGTAGGCTGCTCTGAGACTCTGATTCAGAGAGAAGGGCGGAGTATAAATCGAAGGTCTTCTTCTTTTACGAGAGCTATGGTTCTAGTGGTGGCCAACTGAGCCTCTTTTGGTCCAGGGATCATAAGACGATTTTGTGAGTTTGATCGAAGTGCTCTCTGAGGCTCATGTAGGATCGCTGCCTCTAAATGTGGAGGTTCCCCTTAGCCAGCTAGAAGCCACTGACAGACTCATCCTCCATGAATCTATATAATCCCCTTTTAAAGCACCCTGTGGCAGCGAATTCTACATTTTAAATCGCTCTCCATGCAAAGCACTGTTTCCTTTGGTCAGTCCTGAACCTTCTGACTGTCCCTCAGCTTCGTTGGACGCCCTCCAGTTCCAGTATTTCGGGAGAAGGAGAAAAACTCCTTAATTTGATAAACCTCTTTCATGCCCCTCTTTAGTCATCTCCTTTCTAAACTGGAAAAAAAAAATAATTCCCGGACTCTTCGGCCTTTCATAATTCCCACTGAGCCGCTGGGTAAGGGAGATTGTGAGGAATTGACTGGCATCTGAGGCCTAGAGTTGCCAATCCCCAGGTGGGGGCAGGGGATCCCCCGGTTTGGAGGCCCTCCCCCCGCTTCAGGGTCGTCAGAAAGTGTGTGTGTGGGGGGGATGGACATGTCTGCTGGGCACTCCGTTATTCCCTACGGAGACCAATTCCCATAGGGTATAATGAAGAATTGATCTGCAGGTATCTGGAGCTCCAGAGGGCTGTTTTTCGAGGTACAGGCACCAAATTTTCAGCATAGTATCCGGTGCCTCTCCCCAAAACACACTCAAAGTTTCAAAAAGAACTGGACCAGAGGGTCCAGTTCTATGAGCCCCAAAAGAACGTGCCTATTAGCCACAGCGTATTGTTGGAACTCTGTCTGGGGCAGGGTGCTGCTCTGTATTCTTGGTGCTTGTGGGGGCACACTGGGAGGGCTCCTAGTGTCCTGGCCCCATTGATGGACCTCCTGATGGCACCTGGGTTTTTTTGGCCACTGTGTGACACAGAGTGTTGGACTGGATGGGCCATTGGCCTGATCCAACATGGCTTCTCTTATGTTCTTATGTGGCACAGAGTGTTGGACTGGAGGGGCCACTGGCATGATCCAACAGGGCTTCACTTATGTTTGAAAGGTATGTGGTCCCTTTACGCGTGACAGCCAGAACTCCCTTTGGTGTTCAATTATGCTTTTCACAGCCTTGCTCCTGGCTCCACCCCTAATGTCTCCTGGCTCCACCCCTAAAGTTCCTAGGTATTTCTTGAGTTGGAGTTGGCTGACTTACTGAGACCACACAGAGGTCAGACCTGGTAGGACCAGAATGCTCCCATGTGTAAGTTTGACATCTTCCTGCCATTAAACTGCACTGGCTTTGAAGGGTTTGAGCACCGGTGCGCACACACACACACACAAAAGTATGTTCCCCATTGCGTGGCCTGCTGCTACTCTCCCTGGACTCTGAAAATCTCATTTGGGCCAAAGGAAGAAGAAGATATTGGATTTATATCCCACCCTCCACTCCGAAGAGTCTCAGAGCGGCTCACAATCTCCTTTCCCTTCCTCCCCCACAACAGACACCCTGTGAGGTAGATGAAGATATTGGATTTATATCCCGCCCTCCACTCCGAAGAGTCTCAGAGCGGCTCACAATCTCCTTTCCCTTCCTCCCCCACAACAGACACCCTGTGAGGTAGATGAAGATATTGGATTTATATCCCGCCCTCCACTCCGAAGAGTCTCAGAGCGGCTCACAATCTCCTTTCCCTTCCTCCCCCACAACAGACACCCTGTGAGGTAGATGAAGATATTGGATTTATATCCCGCCCTCCACTCCGAAGAGTCTCAGAGCGGCTCACAATCTCCTTTCCCTTCCTCCCCCACAACAGACACCCTGTGAGGTGGTGGGGCTGGAGAGGGCTCTCACAGCAGCTGCCCTTTCAAAGACACCCTCTGCCAGAGTTATGGCTGACCCAAGGCCATCCCAGCAGGTGCAAGTGGAGGAGTGGGGAATCAAACCCGGTTCTCCCAGATAAGAGTCTGCACACTTAACCACTACACCAAACTGGCTCTCAGTCAATCTTACCAGGAGAGCCAGTCTCGGAGCAGCCTGCAATCTCCTGTACCTTCCCGCCCCCCACCACCACAACAGACACCCTGTAAGACAGTTTGGGCTGAAAGAACTCTCTCAGAAAATGCCATTTCAAGGACAACTTTTGCAAGAGCTATGGCTGACCCTAGACCATTCCAGCAATGGAGGAGAGCCAGTTTGGTGTAGTGGTTAAGTGCGTGGACTCTTATCTGGGAGAACCGGGTTTGATTCCTCCACTTTCAGCTGCTGGAATGGCCTTGGGTCAGCCATAGCTCTGGCAGAGGTTGTCCTTGACAACCTGGGAGAGCTCTCTCAGCCCCACCCACCTCACAGGGTGTCTGTTATGGAGGGAAAAGATAAAGTCTCAGATGCTCTGAGACTCCGATTGAGAGAGAAGGGTCGGGTATAAATCTGCAATTCTTCTTCTTCATCGTCAATCGACGAAGCAGCCGGAGACTCGGGCGATGGGAATCCCCTGGAGCCCAGGGATCAGAGGAAAAGCACAGAAGCTCAGCTGCCCAAAGAGCCAGTTTCATGCTTGAAACAAGAGTGTTGCCACGGCTGTGTCAGAAGGGATCTGTCTCGCTTCTGACACGCAAGGAGAGCACCGGGAATCCAAAGGGGAACCGACTGGGGTGCAAAGATAAACCTGACGGCTGCTGGCTGGCTGCTGCGCCCACGGGATTTGGGGGCTTTTTGTTTCCTGCCTAAGGACATCAAAATAAAAATAAAATTTGTCATTGCAGATTAAAGGGGACTCAGATTTACATAGAATTTGCATGCGGAGGAGTGGGGGGGAAGAGACATTCCAGCTTCTGATTTGCATGGCAGGAGCCGCTGTGTCTCCGTCCTCCCATCAGCGTTCCACCTGCTGCTCCCGAGCCGGAAGGTCAGACTCACCCATCGACAGAAGCCCTCCTGATGGAAACTGGCTCTTGCACAGCTTCTCAGAGGCTGTCAGAGGGCCAGTTTGGTGCAGTGGCTAAGTGCGCAGACTCTTATGTGGGAGAACCGGGTTCAACTCCCCACTCCTCCAATTGCGACTGCTGGAATGGCCTTGGGTCAGCCATAGCTCTCTCAGGAGTTGTCCTTGAAAGGGCAGTTTCTGTCAGAGCTCTCCCAGCTCCACCCAGCTCACAGGGTGTCTGTTATGGGGGGAGAAGATAAAGGAGATTATGAGCCGCTCTGAGACTTCTGAGATTCGGAGTGGAAGGCGGGATATAAATCCTACTACTTCTTCTAATTCAGAGAAGGTTTGCTGAGTGAAGGGCAGGGTATAAATCCAGCTTATTTCTTCTTCTTCGTCTTCTTTTTCTTCTTCTTCTTCCCAGTTTGATGTAGTGGTGAAGTGCCCAGACTCTTATCTAGGAGAACTGGGTTTGATTCCCCACTTCTCCACTTGCACCTGCTGGAATGGCCTTGGGTCAGCCAGAGCCCTCACACTGTCCTTGAAAGGGCAGCTGCTGTGAGAGCCAGTTTGGTGTAGGGGTTAAGTGAACATCTGAACATATGAAGCTGCCTTATACTGAATCAGACCCTTGGTCCATCAAAGTCAGTATTGTCTCCTCAGACTGGCAGCAGCTCTCCAGGTTCCCAAGATGAGGTTTTTCACGCCTACTTGCCTGGACCCTTTTTTGCAGATACCAGGGATTGAACCTGGGACCTTCTGCTTCCCAAGCAGAGGCTCTACGACTGAGCCACCGTCCCTCCCCACTCTTCCACTTACAGTTGCTGGAATGGGCTTGGGTCAGCCATAGCTCTCGCAGGAGATGTCCTCGAAAGGGCAGCTTCTGGAAGAGCTCTCTCAGCCCCACCTACCTCACAGGGTGACTGTTGTGGGGGAGAAAGGTGCAGGAGATTGCAGGCCACTCTGAGACTCTGAGATTTTGACTGGAGGGTGGGATATAAATCCAACTTCTTTTTTGTAGAAAAAGCCCAGCAGGAACTCATTTGCATATTAGGACATACACCCCCTGCCATCACCAGAAGTGACATCACCTGTTCAGTAGGTTCAGTCCAGTGCCGCCAGCTGCATTTCGTGGACGTGTGTCCTCACACAGCCCAATGAGAGACCTTGTTTTGCCCCCTTCCCCCAAACACAGAGAGAGAGAGAGCCATGTGCGGTGGAGCAGGCAGAGGCAGGCCCAGCTTCTCCCAGGAGGGAGTGCTCATGGGTGGCTCTGCGTCTCTTGCTCTCTTTGCGAGCCCATTGGGGCTGGAGGATGGAGCACGCAGTCTGGGAGTGCATGGCTGCTTAGTGCCGTCCCTCTGCTGGAGACCTTTTTTTGAACTGGAGCCCTGGCCAAGTCAGCCGGAACTGTGTTCCTGTGCGTTCCTGCTTAAAAAAAAATCCTAAATACTAACCCTGCTTAGCTTCCAAGATCTTACAAGACCGGGCTAGCCTGGGTTATCCAGGTTGAGGTAAGGGGCTAACAGAAGTGGTTTGCCATTGCCTGCCTCCATAGAGCAACCCTGGACTTCGATGTCGTCTCGTTGTTCACCATAGTTCCCGTCAAAGAAACCCTTGTTCAACTACAACACATCTTTCCTGATGACATCACTGCCCTATTCCACCACGTGCTCGCCACTACCTACTTCCAATGGAACAATAACTTCTATGAACAGATCGATGGAGTTGCCATGGGAAGCCCCCTGAGCCCTGTCATCGCTAACTTTTACATGGAAACCTTTGAAGATACAGCACTAAGCTCTGCCCTCCTAAAACCACGTTGCTGGCTCCGATATGTGGATGATGTTTTTGCCATCTGGAGTCATGGAGAGGCTGCATTGAATAACTTTCTCCTTCATCTGAATTCAGTCCATCCTCGTATCCAGTTCACCGTGGAGAAAGAAAACAATGGTCAACTTGCCTTTCTTGACGTCCTCATTACCAGGAAAGATGACGGAAAACTCGGCCGCGCTGTATTCAGGAAACCCACACACACTGACCGCTATCTAAATAAGAATTCCAATCATCATCCTCGCCAAAAACGTACAGTTGTAAAAACCCTCAACCACCGTGCATCACGCATCTGTGAACCAAGCCAACTCCAACAGGAACTACACCACCTCAACCAGTCACTGCAGGCCAATGGATACTCCCAACAAGAAATTAGAAGAGCCCTCCATCCCCGGAGACCACCCACACCAAATCCCAAGCCACACACAAATGTGGGCACATCCTTCCTGCCCTACATAAAATCTGTCACCGACCGCATTGGCAAAATTCTCAAATGCCACAATGTTGACACAGTCTTCAAGCCCACACAACAGATCCGCCACATGCTGCGCTCGGCCAAAGATATGAGAGATCCACTTTCAACTCCTGGAGTCTACAAAATACCCTGCTCCTGTGGTGAAGTCTACATTGGCACTACCCAACGCAGTATCAACACCCGTCTCACCGAACACAAGAGACACTGTCGCTTGTTTCAGCCAGAAAAATCAGCTGTAGCTGAACATGCACTTCAAGAAGGAGACCACGTCATCCACTTTGAAAGAACTGAAGTCCTTTCTACGGTCTCACATTATCATACCCACCTGAACAGAGAAGCTATTGAGATTTACAAACACCAGCACAACTTTAACAGAAAGGAAGAAGGCATTTCCATCCACCAATCTTGGTACCCAGCTCTGCAAAACACCCTACAGACTGTAAATTGCAGAAAGTCACAGAACAACCAGCATTTTCCACAGAACAATCAGCACAGTCAACAACCATCTTCCTTATCTTCACACCCATCCCAACCCTCCCAGCAATTAACACAGAACAATGGTCACATTCAACAGCCAGTTTCCTTATCACTACCCTTCCAGGAAGCCCCACCAAACAATGGGCACATCCACAAACCAATTGCCCTTTCACCACACCCCCTCCAGCCTAGAAATAGCAGCTCTCCAGCAGCCCTGGCCCTACTCAATGCACAGCAGCCAAGAAGAGCGCCTGCTCCGACTGCAACGCCACTAAGGATGTTCTCCGCAGCTGAGAACGAAATGTCTGGAAGGAAAACTTTCTCCAGTAGAACACGGCACTTGAGCCCGAAAGATTCTACAAACCCTAATGATGTTACCAGCCGTGAAAACCTGAAATCTTTGATAGCCCTGGACTTCCTTGATGGGCTCCCATCCAAGTACTAACCGGGGCTCACCAGGGCCCCATGTGGTTTCTAAGGCAACAGCTACTCAGAGGTAGTTTGCCATCACTTGCTTCTGGGTAGTGACCTTAGACATCCTGGATGGTCTCCTATTTAAATACTATTTAGGTTCCACCCTGCTTAGATTCCAAGATCTGATGAGATTGGGCTAGGGCTGCCAAGACTCCGGTCTCCGGGAGGTTCCCAACCTGCTGGCTGACACTGGGCCAGTGGGGGGGAACCTCTCCCGATGTTGCTGGCGCAATGGCGTCACCTGGGAGTGACATCATCGCACTGGCGATCTCGCGCACCAGCTGCTCTAGGCATTTCTGGGGGGAAACTCTATGGCTTTCCCGAACGCTCTAGCAATTTGGGAGGGAAAACTCTATGGTACAATAGGTACCATAGAGTTTCCCCCTCCCAAGATGCTAGAGCGTCCGGGAAAACCATAGAGTTTTCCCGTAAACGCCTAGAGCGGCCAACACGTGATATTGTTGGCGCAATGACATCACTTGTGGGAGGCTGTGGGGGACTGGGCACCCCTAGATTGGACTAGCCTAGGCATTCTAGGTCAGGGTAGGAAGTAGGAAGTGGTATCCAGTTATGACTGACCACTGGGAATTCCAAAAGGTCTTCCAGGAAAGAGATGCTCAAAGGTGTTTGGCCCTTGCCTGCCTCTGTACAGCAACCCTGGACTTCCAGGATGGTCTCCTTTTCAACTACTATCCAGGCCAGACATATGGACATATGAAGCTGCCTTCTACTGAATCAGACCCTGTGTCAAGCATGCGGTTTCAATGATAAGTCGAAGTTGATACAAAACTACATTTATTGATAAACCGATACTTTCAATGTAACAGATTCTTGAGAGTGATGCTGCAAATACATTGATACAATACTTTTAAGGCTTACTTCAAAAGGATTCCAAAAGGTGGGGGCGAGGGATGGCTCTCACACATAAACTATCATAAATGTCTACATTCTCATAGCGTTATCAGGACTCTGTCCTTGCTTTCCCCAGATGCGTCGCACTCCCTTTCAGGAATGTATGGGAAGGTGCTGATTACTTCTTCTCAAGTTAGTTTCGTTTCTCTCTACTTCTACTTTGCAAGCAATAAAGCAGGAAGGGGGAGGGGAAAGAATAACAGAACTCACAGACCTTGGTCCTCCAAGATACTTCACAGACCAGTGTTATGGAGGACCCTAAAGCAATCAATTATCAATGGAATTTTACCATGCTTGACACCCTGGGTCCACCAAAGTCAGTATTGTCTACTCAGACTGGCAGCGGCTCTCCAGGGTCTCAAGCTGGGGGTTTTCATGCCTATTTGCCTGGACCCTTTTTAGTTGGAGATGCTGGGGATTGAACATGGAACCCTCTGCTTCCCAAGCAGATGCTCTACCCCTGCTCCACAGCCCCATTCATGGCTCTCCAGGGTCTCAAGCTGAGGTTTTTCACACCTATTTGCCTGGACCCTTTTTAGTTGGAGATGCCGGGGATTGAACCTGGGACCTTCTGCTCACCAAGCAGATGCTCTACCACTGAGCCACAGCCCCATTCATGGCTCTCCAGGGTCTCCAGCTGAGGTTTTTCACACCTATTTGCCTGGACCCTTTTTAGTTGGAGATGCCGGGGATTGAACATGGGACCTTCTGCTTCCCAAGCAGATGCTCTACCCCTGATCCACAGCCCCATTCATGGCTCTCCAGGGTCTCCAGCTGAGGTTTTTCACACCTATTTGCCTGGACCCTTTTTAGTTGGAGATGCCGGGGATTGAACCTGGGACCTTCTGCTCACCAAGCAGATGCTCTACCCCTGATCCACAGCCCCATTCATGGCTCTCCAGGGTCTCAAGCTGAGGTTTTTCACGCCTATTTGCCTGGACCCTTTTTTGGAGATGCCAGGGATTGAACCTGGGACCTTCTGCTTCCCAAGCAGATGCTCTACCACTGAGCCACCGTCCCTCCCCATTAAGACCCTGCTTAGCTTCCAAGATCTGACAAGATCAGGCCAGCTGGGGCCATCTAGGTCAGGCACTCATCAGAGGAGCAAATCTTAAAAGAGCTACTTAAGGGCGGAAGGGACAAAGAAATTCTTCTGCCCAGAGCCTAGTACTGGCCATGATCCGGGCCCTACCTGGCTTGTTAGCCTTCCGTAAGGCCTGTAAAATGGAGCTGTTCCCCCAGGCTTTTAGCTGAGGCTGCGGGCGTCTATCCTTGATCCGGTTGTCCTCCCTGGCCAGCACTGTCATCTGTGCTAGGAAATGGAATAAAAACTGCCATCCCTACGAGATATCATGATGTGAGACGGCTAGGCTGGGCAATATGTGGGGACATGGTCATCTGAGTGCTGCCGAGTTGTCTGTTTATTGAATGTTTTCATTGTATTTTATTGTTGTATCCTATGCTTGCTGGAGGGAAAGTGTAGATGACTGGGGAAGGCCGTGGCAAACCACCCCGTAAGCAGGCTTCCTAATCACCAGGTCCCAGCAGGGGAACCCCTGTTTTTACAGGCTTCTCCACGCCCCCAGCCAGCTGCCCGGCGGGGAAGCCCCGCCTCCCACAATCACCATGCAGTTTTAGAGCTCCTGCAGGTCCGTTTTTAAAATATGTGCCTTTAAGGCTGAGCAGGAAACAGGAAGGGCTTCGGAGAACGGCCCCTCCCTTTGTTTTGCTTTCGTTTTCAGATCAAGTAAAGTTCTGCAGGAACAAGACCCAGTAAGTATTTGTGTGTGTGTGAGAGAGAGGGAGGGGCAGGGGATTCCCTGGTTTGGAGGTCCTCCTTCCAGTTTAGAAAGCATGGGGGGGGGAGGGAAATGTCTACTGGGCACTCTGTTATTCCCTATGGAGAACGATTCCCATAGGGAATAATGGGGAATTGATCCGCGGGTATTGGGGGCTCTGGGGGGGGCTGTGTTTTGAGGTAGAGGCACCAAATTTTCAGTATAGCATCTAGTGCCTCTCTCCAAAATACCCCCCCAAGTTTCAAAATGATTAGACCAGGGAGTCCAATTCTATGAGCCCCAAAAGATGGTGCCCCTATCCTTCATTATTTTCTATGGAAGAAAAGCATTTAAAAAGGTGTGCTGTCCCTTTAAATGTGATGGCCAGAACTCCCTTGGAGTGCAATTATGCTTGTCACATCCTTGTTCCTGGCTCCACCCCCAAAGTCTCCTGGCTCCACCCCCAAAGTCCCCAGATATTTCTTGAATTGGACTTGGCAACCCTACTGTCAAGCCTGCATATTTCTAAGCACAAAGGAGGCCATTGGTATCCACCACCTCCCTCCCTTTTCCCCAAAGGTTGGGCAAATAGTAAATCCATCTAGCCAAGGATGTTGATGTTGCTGCTGGGCTGTGAGGTGCCTCTCCACCACATTCACACAGACAGGTCTTATCAGGTCTGGAAGAAGTGTGAGAAACGGAGATGTTTTTACTAATCTACATTCTTTAGTAGTAAACTAGATATTATGTACTAACCTTTGAACCCGTGACTCAAAACGCATCTGTATGTTATCCTTTGAACTAATCCTATATAGGAACAGTATAATCATGTATACGTCATTACTTCCAAGGATTCTGTCCTTGGTAAAGCTTCAGAGTTTCTACAATAAAGCAACTTTTGATTTTACAACAAAAAGACTGATTATTGAGAAATATGCTTGACACTGCTGTGAAAACGTTGTGAAAGCAATGTCACCCCAGAGTAGGCTTCCCAATCCCCAGGTCCCAGAGGGGGATCCCCCGGTTTTACAGGCTTCCCCCCTCCCCCAGCCAGCTGGCCGGCTGGGGAAGCCCCGCCCCCAGAGCCATCATGCACCTCCATGAACGATTCCCATAGGGAATGATGGGGAATTGAACCGCGGGTATTGGGGGCTCTGGGGGGGCTGTTTTTTGAGATAGAGGCACCAAATTTTCAGTATAGCATCTAGTGCCTCTCCCCAAAATACCTACCAAGTTTCAAAAAGATTGGACCAGGGGGTCCAATTCTATGAGTCCCAAAAGAAGGTGCCCCTATCCTTCATTATTTCCTATGGAAGGAATGCATTTAAAAATTTGTGCAGTCCCCTTAAATGTGATGGCCAGAACTCCCTTGAAGTTCAATTATGCTTGTCACAGCCTTGCTCTTGGCTCCTTCCCAATGTCTCCTGGCTCCACCCCCAAAGTCTCCTGGCTCCACCCCCAAAGTCCCCGGATATTTCTTAAATTGGACTTGGCAACCCTACCCCAGAGTCTGAAATGACTGGTGCTAGAGATCCAACCAGCTAAAGCAGGCCTCGCTCACCTGTGGTTCTCCTTGGCCGCCTCCCCACCACAGTCAAAAGGCCAGCAAGCCAGCACCCACCCCAAATCACAGAAGAAGTGGAGAAAGGGTGGTGTGGGCTTCTCCGCGGGTTAATGAGGGCTGCTGGGGGTGTGGCAAAGCCCCTGGTGGCTGGCTGGCTGCCTGCTTGCCTAATCCAGGGATTGTTATGCAGCTGCATCTAATAATCAATGGACAAGGCAGGTGGGGAGGAGGACGGGGGCCATCAGAAAGCTTCTGAGCTTCTGCTGAATCTGAGGCCTGGCCCCTCCCCGTGAGCTATTCTGTCCCTGTTCCCTATTCTCTCTCCATCCCTCTCTTTCCTTCCATACCTATCGCGACTTGCACTCGAAGCTTCCAGCATTTAATGGCAGGCAGAATTAACAATAGCTCCATGGAAGATGCAAAATTGCCTGTAAGGGGGCGTGCGCATGGGTCGATGAAATGCTCCGTTCCATCTAAATTCCCACAGGTCTCCGGTGAGATATCAGATTAACCTTCACCCTGTTCAGAACTTTATCTTGCTCCATTTGAAAATTAACGAGGTATCTCGGCTGCACAGGAGGGGCGGTAATAAGTCCGGCAAGTGGGGAGCCCGAGATTGGGAGCAGAGAGGAGAATCTGGGCGTCGGAGGGCAGGAGAGGCATTTTTGGGGAGGGGGGGATCTGGAGAGACGGATGGGGAGGAAAGGAGACCGAGCGTGGGCACCAGACAGGAGGAGGCCCTGACAGGAAAGGCAATTAAGACCCAAAGAAACAAGAAAGCGAGAAGCTACGAGGTAACTGAGTAGAAAATTAAAATTATTCAGCTACAGAAAATGGATCTGATGACTGAAAGACAAGGCAGACCTGCCGAAGAGGTTCCTGGAGCGGGAGATGATGGTGCAGGTGTGTGTGTGTGTGTGTGGGGGATCTTTTATAAGGAAAAAATGGGAAGGACAGAGGTCAGGGGGGTGATGGGATGAGGCTCAGGGGTCTCCTGGGTCACTCTGATCCCAGTCTTGTTCAGGCTCATGGAGAAGAAAAAGAGACAGAATCGGACCCCCAGACACCAAAAGGAGCGACGATGTGTGGCTTAGATTAGACTGCAAATCCCTTCTCATGGAGTTTACAGGGATGTACAGTCAAACCTCCGAAATTAATGCACACCAGTCTTTTGTATCTTTATTGTAACTGATCTAAAGGCTAAGATAAGTGCGTGAATGATATAGAATCATAGACTTGGAAGGGACCTCCAGGGTCATCTAGTCCAACCCCCTGCACGATGCAGGAAACTCACAAACGCTTCCCCCTAAATTCACAGGATCTTCATCGCTGTCAGATGGCCATCTAGCCTCTGTTGAAAAACCTCCAAGGAAGGAGAGCCCATCACCTCCCAAGGAAGCCTGTTCCACTGAAGAACCGTTCTAACAGTCAGGAAGTTCTTCCTCATGTTGAGCTGGAAACTCTTCTGATTTAATTTCAACCCATTGGTTCTGGTCCTACCTTCTGGGGACAGAGAGGTGAGAACTGGGGTTTCCAATCTAGCTTGAGAGACTCATGCAGGTATGGGGGAGCAGAGTCTTGGGAGGGTAAATTTTGGAGAAGGAGGGAATTCTGTGGGATATTAGTTGCCCTGAGTCCGCTTATGGGGAGGGCAAGATATAAGTGTAATAAATAAATAAACCCATGGTGCTTGTGAAGGCTGGGTCTGTGGTTCAGTAGCAAAACATCTTCTTAGCATGCAGAAGGTCCCAGGTTCAATCCCTGCCATCTCCAGTTGAAAGGACCATGTAATAAAGTGATGTGAAAGACATCAGCCTGAGTCTCTGGAGAGCTGCTCCCAGTCCGAGTAGACAAGACTGACCTTTGATGATGAAGAAGAAGACATTGGATTTATATTCCACCCTCCACTCAGAGTCTCAGAGTGACTCACAATCTCCTTTATCTTCCTCCCCCACAACAGACACCGTGTGAGGTGGGTGGGGCTGAGAGGGCTCTCACAGCAGCTGCCCTTTCAAGGACAACTCCTACAAAAGCTTTGGCTGACCCAAGGCCATTCCAGTAGGTGCAAGTGGAGGAGTGGGGAATCAAACCTGGTTCTCCCAGATAAGAGTCCACACACTTAACCACTACACCAAACTGGCTCTCTGATGGACCAAGGGGGGTCTGATTCAGTAGAAGGCAGCTTCTGTGTCCCTCTGAAGTTGCCATTTCCTCCGGGGGAACCAACCTCTGCTGTTGTCATTCCATGCCCCACCTGAAGGATGCCACCCCTCGCAGGATCTCTGGGGCTTCAAGGCTGAACCCTGAGCCCCTCCTGCCATGGGACCTCAGAACCAAACTCCACGTCCAAAACCAGCTCTCCCAGCTCAAGCACAGGGGCCATCCGTGAGATGGCAGGACACTGGATGAAGCCCTTAGCTGTGTCCCTTGCCCCTGGAACCAGGTACCAACACTTGCAATGGGAACTCAGAGGACAACGCACTTGGGTTTTTAGCGGTTTACATTTGCGATGCAAAAGGCCCGGCACTTCCTGGTTCTGTGGAGCAGTTGGTGGGAAATCCACGCAGACACTGCACGGTGAAGAGGGACGTCGCTCCATGGTAAGCTCTGTGGGAAAACGCCCTCAGAGTTGATTTCCCTTAGGACTGGCTGATTTGGTGGCCAAAGTATTTGAGCTTCAGCATCTGACCTTCCAGAGAACAGTCAGGGTTGATTTCCCTTAGGACTGACTGATTTGGTGGCCAAAGGATTTGAGCTTCAGCTTCAACATCTGACCTTCCAGAGAACAGTCAGGGTTGATTTCCCTTAGGACTGGCTGATTTGGTGGCCAAAGTATTTGAGCTTCAGCTTCAGCATCTGACCTTCTAGAGAACAGTTAGGGTTGATTTCCCTTAGGACTGGCTGATTTGGTGGCCAAAGGATTTGAGCTTCAGCTTCAACATCTGACCTTCCAGAGAACAGTCAGGGTTGATTTCCCTTAGGACTGACTGATTTGGTGGCCAAAGGATTTGAGCTTCAGCTTCAACATCTGACCTTCCAGGGGAACAGTCAGGGTTCATTTCCCTTAGGACTGACTGACTGGATCTCCTCGCCATCCAAGGGACTCTCAAGAGTCTTCTCCAGCACTACAGTTTGAAAGCATCTATTCTTCATTGCTCGGCTTTCCTTATGGTCCAACTCTCACAGCCACACTCTAGGTGAGGTCTAACTAGAATCCTAGGGGATCATGGTTAGGGGTCACCCCCCCTCCCCCGTTTGGTCCAATCAAGTTCTGCACTATTGGTCTACTGTCTCTTCTAGGGCTGAATTGGAACGAATGCTGTTTTTCAAAAGACCAGCTTGGCGTGCCGCATAGCTATCATGTGTTCAGGCATTCACATGCATTATTACGCTGCAAATTTGATGTCAGGGGTAGCATTACCCCGCTGGGAGCAGATGGGCTTGAGCGACTCTCTAGCCTTCGGCCACCTGGTGAGTTTGTAGCAGAGCAGAAGAAGGAGCCTGGTTTCTCCAAATTGCTGGCTCGGATGCACCTGTATGTCGGCCGCCCATGAATTTCTCATGGAATTATGCTGGCGTCTGGACCCAGAATATTGATTTTACAGCCAGAAGGGGATCAAATGTACAAATGTGAGGAGCTGAGAAATATCATTATGGGAACTCGCCCTTACACATTCTGCTTGCGTACGGGGCTCTCTCGTGCGCCTACCAATGACAGGGTTGGATTGTGTCCACAGGAAGGGAAGGGAAGATAACAATCACAAACTGTGTGAAACTTTCTCTCGCAAAGAAGCTACCTGACAAAACTAGCAAGAAAGTTTCTTTCCGTCCTGCAAAACAACTGGAAAACTCTGGCTGAATCACTCAGTTTTGGAAATGGGAGCTTGACCGGTCAGTCACATTGTTGGAGTCCTTTTGGATCCATGAGCGGAGATGATGATAATGAAGAAGAAGATAGTGGATTTATTTCCTGCCCTATACTCTGAATCTCAGAGCCTCAGAATGGTCACAATCTTTTTTACCTCCCCACCACCATAACAGACACCCTGTAAGGTAGGGGGGGGGCTGAGAAAGCTCTTATAGCAACTGCCCTTTCAAGGACAACTCCTATGAGAGCCATGCATAATCTTGTAAACCTCTATCATGTCACCCCGCAGTCGATGTTTCTCCAAGCTAAAGAGCCCCAAGTGTTTTAACCTTTCTTCATAGGGAAAGTGTTCCAAATCTTTAATCATTCTAGTTGCCCTTTTCTGCACTCTTTCCAATGCTATAATATTCTTTTTGAGGTGCGGTGACCAGAATTGCACACAGTATTCCAAATGAGACCGCACTATTGATTTATACAGGGGCATTATGATACTGGCTGATTTGTTTTCAATTCCCTTCCTAATAATTCCCAGCATGGTGTTGGCCTTTTTTATTGCAATCGCACACTGTCTTGACATTTTCAGTGATTTTTCTAATAATATTAACATTGCTGATGAGTGGTCAATTATCCAAAGCATAGTTGGATATCCGTAACTATATTGTTTTATGTGTTCATATATGCATTTATATACATGTATTCATGTCTGTATTAATCTATGCATTACAATATCAATATTTACAAACCTTCATATATATTCATTATATTCTTTTATGGATTTATTTGTAGAATAGTGTTGGTGAGGTCACAGTAGAGGGTAAATCATTGTGGCAAATTAAGGCCTAATCTTGACTTCCTGGTAACAGCAGATAGGCACCCATGGAATATGTCTACAAGGAATGTGGCCTTGAGGAAGAAGAAGATATTGGATTTATATCCACCCTATACTTTGAAACTCAGAGTCTCAGAGCAGTCACAATCTCCTTTACTTCCCCCTTCCCACAACAGACACCCTGTGAGGTAGGTGGGACTGAGAGAGCTCTTACAGCAGCTGTCCTTTCAAGGACAATTCCTACGAGAGCTATGGCTGACCCCAGGTCATTCCAGCAGCTGCAAGTGAAGGAAGAAGAAGATATTGGATTTATATCCTGCCATCCACTCCAAATCTCAGAGCGGCTCACAATCTCCTTCATCTTCCTCCCCCACAACAGACACCCTGTGAGGTAGGTGGGGCTGAGAGAGCTCTCCCAGAAGCTGCTCTTTCAAGGACAATTCTGTGAGAGCTATAGCTGACCCAAGGCCATTCCAGCAGTTGCAAGTGGAGGAGTGGGGAATCAAACCCAGTTCTCCTAGATAAGAGTCCACACACATAACCACTACACCAAACTGGCTTTCTACGTCAAACATTGGAGAAAAGCAACACCAGGGTCTGGGAACTAATTCCAAGACTTTTGGATAGGAGATGTTCAGGCGGGAGAAATGATGAGCTGTTGACCTTCCACTCATAGGTGTAAAGTATGCGGGGGCTGGGGGGCTAGACCCCCCCTGGATTTTCCCAGCAGGGGCTAAGCCCCCACCGGGCAACCAACACAGGAATTGGGGCTTCAAAGGCATGAACGGGGTGATAAAGCCTGTGTGTTATTTTCCCTCTGAGCTGCAAATGACTTTACAACTTCAGCTCCTTAGAAATGCTAACAGAGCTCCCGCCAGAGGCTAGGTGTCAATACGCATATTAACCAGTGTTGGTAAGCTCTAATTGTCTAAATTGTGTAAATCAATACATTGGCAGACCTGAGTGTGCTCTCGCAGCACACATTAGAAAAGTGAGAAAAGTGACTATTTGTTTCATCCAGCCAGCCGATCTAGAATGTTGAAGGACTCTTGATATTGTAAAGTAATTACTGAAGTATCGGTATCCAGCACATATCAATCCTTATAAGTTTGGTGTCTTTTGGAAGATAAAGCCTGGCTGGCTATGCCAGGCTCTCTTTGGTGGATTCAAAATACTTGCTTGGTTCCAATTTACATTTGTGGGGAAAGTGAGATTGAGTGTGGGTGGCCATGATGATCAGAGGCCTTTAAGAACGAAATTTGAGGCCGGCAGCACCTTCAAGAACCAACCAAGTTTTATTCTGGGCATCAGCTTTTGTGTGCATGTCCACTCTTTCACTTAGATTGCACACATACTTGTTTTATTTGAGATGAGCCTTTTTTTGCTATTAATCCTTGATCTTATTGATTGTTTTGATGCTGTTGGTTTTATGATGTGAGCCATCCTGAGCCCATTTTGTGGGGAGGGCAGGATATGTTGAATACATGAAATGAAAGTTTGATTTCTCAGTATCTGGGAGAGCCGGGTTTGATTCCCCACTCCTCCACTTGCAGCTGCTGGAATGGCCTTGGGTCAGTCACAGCTCTCTTATCTGGGAGAACCGGGTTTGATTCCCCACTCCTCCACTTGCAGCTGCTGGAATGGCCTTGGGTCAGTCACAGCTCTCTTATCTGGGAGAACCGGGTTTGATTCCCCACTCCTCCACTTGCACCTGCTGGAATGGCCTTGGGTCAGTCACAGCTCTCTTATCTGGGAGAACCGGGTTTGATTCCCCACTCCTCCACTTGCAGCTGCCAGAATGGCCTTGGGTCAGCCGGAGCTCTCTTATCTAGGAGAACCGGGTTTGATTCCCCACTCCTCCCCCTGCAGCTGCCGAAATGGCCTTGGGTCAGCCATAGCTCTCTTATCTGGGAGAACCAGATTTGATTCCCCACTCCTCCACTTGCAGCTGCTGGAATGGCCTTGGGTCAGTCACAGCTCTCTTATCTGGGAGAACCGGGTTTGATTCCCCCCTCCTCCACTTGCACCTGCTGGAATGGCCTTGGGTCAGCCACAGCTCTCTTATCTGGGAGAACCGGGTTTGATTCCCCACTCCTCCACTTGCAGCTGCTGGAATGGCCTTGCGTCAACCATCACTTTTGTAGGAGTTGTCTTTGAAAGGGCAGCTGCTGTAAGAGCTCTCTCAGCCCAACCTACCTCACAGGGTGTCTGTTGGTGGTGGGGGGAGGTAAAGGAGATTGTGCTTCAGGGTCATCATAAAACAGCGGGGGGAAGGGCAATGTTCCCCTAAAGCTTTTCTGTATTGCCTTTTACTGTCAAATTTGTGACCATTAGTCAGAGATATCAGTGCACATGATACGTATATTTGCAGATCTTAAAGTGACTATTCTAAAAGTGAATTTCAAAAACAGGACACAGCAAGAGACCTCTGAGATATCACTATAACCACTGGTCAACTCCTACCTTTTTCTGGGTTTGGACCCGTCCATGGGCATTGCCGGGGGGGGGGGTGCACCCTAAATTTATGGAACGGAGGTTCTCCATAAATTCATAGGTAGTGATAATGGAGGCCCCTCCCTGTGATGTCACTGGCTTCTCCCTATGATGTCACTGGATCAAATGTCTCTAGCTGGGCCCCAGCCCGAAATTGAAAAGTCTACGCCCCTGCTTCCACTTAGAAGATAGTGGATTTATATCCGGCCCTCCACTCCAAAGAGTCTCAGAGCGGCTCACAATCTCCTTTCCCTTCCTCCCCTACAACAGGCACCCTGTGAGGTAGATGAAGATATTGGAGTTATATCCCGCCCTCCACTCCGAAGAGTCTCAGAGCGGCTCACAATCTCCTTTCCCTTCCTCCCCCACAACAGACACCCTGTGAGGTAGATGAAGATATTGGAGTTATATCCTGCCCTCCACTCCGAAGAATCTCAGAGCGGCTCACAATCTCCTTTCCCTTCCTCCCCCACAACAGACACCCTGTGAGGTAGATGAAGATATTGGAGTTATATCCCGCCCTCCACTCCGAAGAATCTCAGAGCGGCTCACAATCTCCTTTCCCTTCCTCCCCCACAACAGACACCCTGTGAGGTAGATGAAAATATTGGATTTATATCCCGCCCTCCACTCCGAAGAGTCTCAGAGCGGCTCACAATCTCCTTTCCCTTCCTCCCCCACAACAGACACCCTGTGAGGTAGATGAAGATATTGGATTTATATCCCGCCCTCCACTCCGAAGAGTCTCAGAGCGGCTCACAATCTCCTTTCCCTTCCTCCCCCACAACAGACACCCTGTGAGGTAGATGAAGATATTGGAGTTATATCCTGCCCTCCACTCCGAAGAATCTCAGAGCGGCTCACAATCTCCTTTCCCTTCCTCCCCCACAACAGACACCCTGTGAGGTAGATGAAGATATTGGATTTATATCCCACCCTCCACTCCAAAGAGTCTCAGAGCGGCTCACAATCTCCTTTCCCTTCTTCCCCCACAACAGACACCCTGTGAGGTAGATGAAGATATTGGATTTATATCCCGCCCTCCACTCCGAAGAGTCTCAGAGCGGCTCACAATCTCCTTTCCCTTCCTCCCCCACAACAGACACCCTCTGAGGTGGGTGGAGCTGGAGAGGGCTCTCACAGCAGCTGCCCTTTCAAGGACAACTTTCAAGGACAATGAATTTATTGTCATTCTGGCAAGACAAAGTCTTACATACACCTGCTAGCTACCTGATTCTTCATTAAAAGCTTCTTCTGCATTTACTCAAGAAGTCTTGTGATAGATTCTGGGAAAAACCTGACCTAAGACTTTGCTCAGGGTGGTTTGAGTGAAGTCTTGGTCCACAGTCTGGGAATATTCCCCGTTCTTTCTGAAGTGTATCTATAGCAGCGATTGGGAAGGTATTTAAAAGGTGTGCAGTCCCTTTAAATGTGATGGCCAGGACGCCCTTTGGAGTTCAATTGTACTTGCCACAACCTTGCTCCTGGCTCCACCCCCAAAGTCTCCTGGCTCCACCCCAAAGACTCCTGGCTCCACCCCCAAAGTCTCCTGGCTCCACTCCCAAACTGCCCAGATATTTAGGGTTTGTAGACTGTTTCGGGATCAAGTGCCGTGTTCTACTTGTTCTACTTGTTCTTCAGTAGAACACGGCACTTGATCCCGAAAGAGTCTACAAACCCTAATGATGTTACCAGCCGTGAAAACCTGAAATCTTTGCCCAGATATTTCTTGAATTGGACCTGGCAATCCTACCAGTGTTCCATCGCAAACTTTGCTGGGCTAAAGCCCCTCTCCCCCTCGGTGGGCTCCAGAAAAGGTTGGTAGGTGGCACGGGGACCCCTGAGCTACGCTATTTTGGGCTTATCCACTAATCCAATTTAATAGATATCCTGTGCCCTTCTCTTGTCTCCATTGGACAAACAAGTCGGTCCCAACACGAAAGAATCAATGAACACACATCAGACGCAAGAAATTGCTGCATTCAGCAACCACTGGGAGAAGTTTTTAATCTTCTTGGCTGCGCCGTTCCTGATCTGAAAGTCACCGTCTTACAGGGGACAAAATTCAAAAGGAATGTACAATGAGCAAGTGCTGAATTAGAGCTCATCAAGAAGTTAAACACCTTCTGTCGCCCTGGTTTAAACTGAGACTTGGGATTCTTCGCTCATTATAAATTCTAATAACCCAAGAGGATCCTCCTTTTAATAACTTCAATAGACTGTTCTTCACATGCCGCATCATACCACAATCCTTCACTGATGCCGGTCAATTTTATTCATGCCTTCGACGGCCTCTTCCTTAATGAGTTTGTTATTTATCCTACGTTGTGGCACTTTTCTTCCTCTTCGCCGAATGCAAGACAGGCCAGAACCTGTGATCTCTCCCGCCGCTCATTAAATGACCCAAGTGGTTCAAGTCCCCAGTTGGAGAATCTCATCTGATCTATTATGTTTGGTTTCTCTCTGCTCGACTCCCCCCGCGCCCCCCCCCTCCCGTCTCTTTCTGTAATCTTCTGTGAAAGTTAGTTAAAAGGGTTTCTTTCTCCTGCTATATCTGAAGAAATGAAGCTCTGCATCATGAAAGCTCACCCTGCAATAATTGTTGGGAGTCTTCAAAGTGTCGCGGTTCTTTTTTCGTTTGGAGGTCAGGCAAACAAATGTGGAATGGGGGCTTCAAGCTGCACAGCCGCAAAGACCCTGCGATGCAGCCAGCTGGCAGAAGAGGGAGAAGAGAAACATTTTGGACGACGGAAAAGTTAGGTTAGGGCAAGGGCGACCAAACTTGCTTAACGTAAGAGCCACACACAATAAACATCAGACATTTCAGAGCCACAAGGCATGAACGTCAGATGTTTGAGAGAAGAAGAAGATATTGGATTTATATCCCGCCCTCCACTCCGAAGAGTCTCAGAGCGGCTCACAATCTCCTTTCCCTTCCTCCCCCACAACAGACACCCTGTGAGGTAGATGAAGATATTGGATTTATATCCCGCCCTCCACTCCGAAGAGTCTCAGAGCGGCTCACAATCTCCTTTCCCTTCCTTCCCCACAACAGACATCCTGTGAGGTAGATGAAGATATTGGATTTATATCCCACCCTCCACTCCGAAGAGTATCAGAGCGGCTCACAATCTCCTTTCCCTTCCTCCCCCACAACAGACACCCTGTGAGGTAGATGAAGATATTGGATTTATATCCTGCCCTCCACTCCAAAGAGTCTCAGAGCGGCTCACAATCTCCTTTCCCTTCCTCCCCCACAACAGACACCCTGTGAGGTAGATGAAGATATTGGATTTATATCCTGCCCTCCACTCCAAAGAGTCTCAGAGCGGCTCACAATCTCCTTTCCCTTCCTCCCCCACAACAGACACCCTGTGAGGTAGATGAAGATATTGGATTTATATCCCGCCCTCCACTCTGAAGAGTCTCAGAGCGCTCACAATCTCCTTTCCCTTCCTCCCCCACAACAGACACCCTGTGAGGTAGATGAAGATATTGGATTTATATCCCACCCTCCACTCCGAAGAGTCTCAGAGCGGCTCACAATCTCCTTTCCCTTCCTCCCCCACAACAGACACCCTGTGAGGTAGAAGAAGATATTGGATTTATATCCCGCCCTCCACTCCGAAGAGTCTCAGAGCGGCTCACAATCTCCTTTCCCTTCCTCCCCCACAACAGCCCTTTCACTCCACCAAATATTCTTCAACCAAACCAGATTTATAGGTATGAGGAATTGCTGAAGAAGGATAATCTTCTGAAAACAAAGAAGAGCTTGAGGATACTGATATTAGAATTGGTTGGTGGATGAGATTACAAATAGAATCTAGATATGCCAAATCTAAATGTTAAAGGGGTTGGAACACTTTCCCTGTGAAGAAAGGTTAAAACGCTTGGGGCTCTTTAGCTTGAAGAAACGTCAACTGTGAGGTGACATGATAGAGGTTGACAAGATTATGCATGGGATGGAGAAAGTAGAGAAAGAAGGACTTTTCTCCCTTTCTCACAATACAAGAACTCGTGGGCATTCGATGAAATTGCTGAGCAGTCAGGTTAAAACAGATAAAAGGAAGTACTTCTTCACCCAAAGGGTGATTAACATGTGGAATTCACTGCCACAGGAGGTGGCGGCGGCTACAAGCATAGCCAGCTTTAAGAGGGGATTGGATAAAAATATGGAGCAGAGGTCCATCAGTGGCTATTAGCCACAGTGTGTATATATATGTGTGTTATAAAGTGTGTGTGTGTGTGTGTATGTATATATATATATATATATTAAATGTTTGAAGCATGTGGGGTCGTTTGACCATATGTGGTGGACCTGTGATATGGTAGGAAAATATCGGAGGATGGTCCACAAACTTCTACAGAAAATTTTGAAGACACAGATTCCATTCAAGCCAGAACTATTTTTATTGAACATATTTCCCAGTAATTTTGCAAAAGAGATGAGACATTTAATAGCGCATATCAATACAGCAGCTAGAATCCTTTTGGCACAGAAATGGAAACTTCAGGAAATCCCCGAGAGAATAGACTTGATGGGAAAAATCTTGGAAACGGCGGAGTTGCCAGTTGTTGGCTGGTAAATCTACGGAAGAAGCAAAGAAGTACTGGGAGAAGCTATATACATGGTTAGATACTTAAATCTTACTGGTGTGAACTCTTACTTTCTCTTTTTTTTATCTACTATGATGTACATTAAAATGTGGAACTATTCCAATATGATTAGAAAGATAATCTATGTAATGATTTACAATTTTTATAATGTCTTATAGATCAGAAAGATATGCTGTAAAATGATTAACAATATATCAGCAATATTTTATTTGAAAGATTTGTCAACATGCAGACTGGATTACAAAATATTGTTAATGATAACTTTAATCTGTATTTCCCATTTCCCTTTCCCCTTTTCTACTTTGGAAAATCAATAAAACTTTAAAACCTCAACAGGTCATAGAGGCTGAAGTCTTCCCCCGTAAAAAGTCTGCCGTGAAAACGTTGTGAAAGCAACATCACCCCAGAGTCAGAAATGACTGGTGCTTTTTTTATGGGAAAAGATACAAAATCCTTCAAGAGGAAAACAAGGCTGACTGTGAAGAGCTCAAGATATTAGATGAGTATATGAAAATATTGGAGGATGGTCCACAAACTTCTACAGAATCTGCTTGGATTCTGCTTGATGTAATCTGCTTGGATTACAATTAGAAAAATTTCCAAAGGAAGACAGGACTCTAATTTGGTACTTGCTATCAGCTGCTAGGACATTGTATGCGCAGCTTTGGAAGCAAGAAAAAATACCGGAGAAATGGGACTGGACTATGAAAGTTTTATCGTGGAGTGAAATGGACAAACTAACTAGAACACTAAGAGACTATGATTTGGAGATATTTAAAAAGGAGTGGAGGAAATTTAAAGGATATATGGAGAAAGAGTGGAATGTAAACAGACATTGGACAATCTTTTAGCATTAATGAGGGAAAAAAAGAAAATATATATATTGAATTTTGATCAGCTAGTAGTACCTTTAGCACTGAACTTGAATTTATAACTTCGGGGAAGTCAACATTGGAGGGAGGGGGGATTGAAATGCCATATGGGTTAGTACTGAAATAATTAAGAAACAATTAAGTTTTGTAACCATATGCTATCAATAAATTGTTAAAACACAAAGATATTAGATGAGTGAACGACAATGTGGTGAATGAAGTTCAGTGCAGTTGTGTAAGGTGATGCATGTTGGCGCAAAAATCCCAGCTTTAGGTATATGCTAATGGGGTCTGAACTTGCTGAGTGTGAGAGAGAGAAAGAGACCTCGGGGTCATAGTGGAGAGCTCCATGAAAATGTCATCCTAGTGTGCTGCGGCATTGAAAAAGGCAAACTCCACGGAGGCAGCGATGAGGAAATGGGTTGAAAATAAACCAGCCGATATTATAATGCCTTGTATAGATTTATAGTGCAGCCTCATTTGGAATACTGTGCGCAGTATCTCAAAAAGGACATTGCAGCTTTGGAAAGAGTATAGAAGATGGCAACTAAGATGATTAAGCGGTTGGAACACCTTTCCTATGAGGAAAGGCTAAAGAGTCTGGGACTTTTCAGTTCAAAAAAAGAAAGTCAAGGGGGGGCATAATGGAAGATTACAAAATTATGCACAGGATATTTTTTTTTCTGCTAAATCTTTCAATAAAAAAGTTAAAACCTTAAAAAAATTAGGGAAGGGCATGAACTGGGAAAATGTGGTTCATATTCATAGAATCATAGAGTTGGAAGGGACCTCCAGGGTCATCTAGTCCAACCCCCTGCACAATGCAGGAAACTCACAAACACCTCCCCCCAAAATCACAGGATCTTCATTGCTGTCAGATGGCCATCTAGCCTCTCTTTAAAAACCTCCAAGGAAGAAGAGCCCACCACCTCCCGAGGAAGCCTGTTCCACTGAGGAATCGCTCTAACAGTCAGGAAGTTCTTTTTGAGAGCCAGTTTGGTGTAGTGGTTAAGTGTGCGGACTCTTATCTGGGAGAACCGGGTTTGATTCCCGACTCCTCCACTTGCACCTGCTGGCATAGCCTTGGGTCAGCCATAGCTCTGGCAGAGGTTGTCCTTGAAAGGGCAGCTGCTGTGAGAGTCCTCTCAGCGCCACCCTTGAGTGGAAGGCGGAATATAAGAACATAAGAGAAGCCATGTTGGATCAGGCCAATGGCCCATCCAGTCCAACACTCTGTGTCACACAGTGGCAAAAATTTTTATATATACACACACACTGTGGCTGATGGACCTCTGCTCCATATTTTTATCTAAACCCCTCTTGAAGGTGGCTATGCTTGTGGCCGCCACCACCTCCTGTGGCAGTGAATTCCACATGTTAATCACCCTTTGGGTGAAGAAGTACTTCCTTTTATCCGTTTTAACCTGTCTGCTCAGCAATTTCATCGAATGTCCACGAGTTCTTGGATTGTGAGAAAGGGAGAAAAGTACTTCTTTCTCTACTTTCTCCATCCCATGCATTATCTTGTAAACCTCTATCATGTCACCCCGCAGTCGACCTTTCTCCAAGCTAAAGAGCCCCAAGCGTTTCAACCTTTCTTCATAGGGAAAGTGTTCCAGCCCTTTAATATATAATATAAATCCAATGTCTTCTTCTTCTTCTAATGTTGAGCCGGAAACTCTTTTGATTTAATTTCAATCCATTGGTTCTGATCCTACCTTCCAGGGCCACAGAAAACAATTCCATACCATCCTCTATATGACAGCCCTTCAAGTACTTCAAGATGGTGATCATATCACCTCAGCTGCCTCCCCTCCAGACTAAACATCCCCAGCTCCTTCTGCCTTTCCTCAGAGGACTTGGTCTCTAGACCCCTCACCATCTTCGTCGCCCTCCTTTGGATCCGTTTCAGCTTGTCTATATCCTTCTTAAAATGTGGTGCCCAAAACTGAACACAATACTCAAGGTGAGGTCTTACCAGAGCAGAGTAAAGTGATACCATCACATCACGTGATTTGGACATTATACTTCTATTGATATAGCCCAAAATTGCATTTGCCTTTTTAGCCACTGCATCACACTGTTAACATGTTCAGCGTATGATCCACTATGACCCCTAGATCCTTTTTGCACATACTACTGCTAAGACAAGTCTCCCCCATCCTATAACCATGCATTGGATTTTCCCTACCTAAATGCAGAACTTTACATTTATCCCCATTAAAATTCATTTTATTGATTTTAGCCCAGTTTTCCAGCCTGTCAAGGTCATCCTATATCCTGTTTCTTCTGTGTTTGCAACCCCTCCCAATTTAGTATCATCTGCAAATTTAATAAGCATTCCCTCTATTCCTTCATCCAAATCATTGATAATATGAACAAAACAGGATCCAGGACAGATCTTTGAGGCACTCCACTTGTTACTCCTCTTCAAGAGGATGAGGAACCATTCAAAAGCACTCTTTGGGTACGATCTGTCAACCAGCTACAGATCCACCTAACGGTAACAGGATCCAAACCACATTTTACTAACTTGTCAGCAAGGATAGTATGTGGAACCTTATCAAAAACTTTACTGAAATCAAGATAAACGATGTCTACAGCATTCCCCTGATCCAGCAAGGTGGTCACTTTCTCAAAAAAAGAGATCAGGTTAGTCTGACATGACTTATTCTTGAGAAAACCATGCTGGCTCTTAGTAATCACATCCGTTCTTTCTAAATGTTCCAGGACCGACTGTTTGATGATTTGTTCTAAAACTTTTCCAGGTATAGACGTCAAGCTGACAGGTTGGTAGTTACCTGGATCATCTTTTTTTCCCCTCCTTGAAGATGGGGACAACATTTGCCCACCTCCAAACTTCCAGCACCTCTCCTGTTCTCCAAGAATTCTCAAAAATAATAGCCAGAGGCTCAGAAATTACATCCGCAAGCTCTTTTAGAACCCTTGGATTCAATTAATCTGGCCCTGAAGACTTAGTTTCATTTAAAGAAACTAGGTGTTTATGTACTACCCCTATGCTGATCCTAGGTTGGAACTTCATACCCTCCTTATATGTTCTGTTTTTGCCATGTTGAGCACCGTTCCCCTCAGAAGAGAAGACTGAGGAAGAGTAGGAATTGAGCAGTTCCGCCCTCTCTTCATTACCTGTTACAATTTCACTTTCATGCCCTCACAATGGGCCTACCATATCCTTGCTCTTTTTCTTACTCTGAGCATAAGAAAAGAACCCTTTTTGTTGTTTTTAGAATCTTTGGCTAGCCTAAGCTCATACTGAGCTTTAGCTTTCCTAACTTTTTCTCTACAAGCACTGGTGATTTGTTTATGTTCATCCTTGGTTATAAGACGCTCCTTCCAATTCCTAAAGGAGGTTTATTTAGTTCTCAAGTCTTTAGAGAGCTGTTTATGGAGCTTCTTTAGGCTTAATTTCAACCCATTGCTTCTGGTCTGAACTTCTGGGGTCATAGAAAACAATCCCACACCATCCTCAATATGACAGCCTTTGAAGTATTGTAAGATGGTGATCATATCACCTCTCAGCCACCTTTGGTTCATTGTTTGTGGTGTGCTGGGTTCTGTTAGAGAATTTTGCACGCAGCAGAAGAGCTGAAGAAGAGGGACAGGCAAACACAGGAATTAATAGACAAGAGAGATAACTGTATTCAACAGTGGAATATATTTACCAGGACAGCATCCAATATTCAGAGTCGTTGCCAGGCCAAGGTCATACACAGTAATCAGTACACACTTCAGGAGATAACAGTATACACCAGTAAGTATACACAGCACGATCCAAGCACAGTAGCATAGGATCCAACACCAGCAGTGTTTGCTGCCACCCGGACAGTGAGTCTCACAGTACCCACCATCCTTACAGGCAGACAGAGCAAGCTCACTGAGCTTCCCTAAATACACACATCCAATCATGCAAGCTCACCAGAGGTTGCATCAGCTCTGTGAGTCAGCACAAAGCCTAATTACAGGTGAGGTCATTCCACCTTACCTCAGTAACATGTAACAGCTGGGCCATGATGCAGCATGACTCAGCATGACATTGCAGAAACAACATTTACTATTACTAAGATGGAGTCAGTCAGTCAGTTTTGGGACTGAGTTCATAAGAACATAAGAGAAGCCATGTTGGATCAGGCCAACGGCCCATCCAATCCAACACTCTGTGTCACACAGTGGCATTTTTTTTTTATATATACACACACACTGTGGCTAATAGCCACTGATGGACCTGTGCTCCATATTTTTATCTAAACCCCTCTTGAAGGTGGCTATACTTGTGGCTGCCACCACCTCCTGTGGCAGTGAATTCCACATGTTAATCACCCTTTGGGTGAAGAAATACTTCCTTTTATCCGTTTTAACCTGTCTGCTCAGCAATTTCATCGAATGCCCATGAGTTCTTGTATTGTGAGAAAGGGAGAAAAGTACTTCTTTCTCTACTTTCTCCATCCCATGCATTATCTTGTAAACCTCTATAATGTCACCCCGCAGTCGACATTTCTCCAAGCTAAAGAGTCCCAAGGGTTTCAACCTTTCTTCATAGGGAAAGTGCTCCAGCCCTTTAATCATTCTAGTTGCCCTTCTCTGGACTTTCTCCAATGCTATAATATCCTTTTTGAGGTGCGGTGACCAGAACTGCACACAGTACTCCAAATGAGACCGCACCATCGATTTATACAGGGGCATTATGATACTGGCTGATTTGTTTTCCATTCCCTTCCTAATAATTCCCAGCATGGCGTTGGCCTTTTTTATTGCAAACGCACACTGTCTTGACATTTTCAGTGAGTTATCTACCACGACCCCAAGATCTCTCTCTTGGTCAGTCTCTGCCAGTTCACACCCCATCAACTTGTATTTGTAGCTGGGATTCTTGGCCCCAATGTGCATTACTTTGCACTTGGCCACATTGAACTGCATCTGCCATGTCGACGCCCACGAGTTCCAACAGGTTCATGAGCCAAGAACTGTCACAAACCTTTAGACATCAAATGAATTGGTTCAATTCATGAGGTTCGTGATGTGGCAGAATGGCCCTCCCTCTGGTGTTCTAGAGACACCAAACTCACCAAAGTTCTCCAAGTGACTCTCTTCTACCCGGCCCCCCAAAGTGCCCCCATCCAATGGCAGGGAAAAACAGCAAAAAAACAAAACAAGGGCCATAGAAGCCCAGTAGGCCAGAATAAAAGTCCCAGAGAATCTCTGCAGTGGAAACTGAAGGTGAGAGGGGGAGGCATTTTTGCAAACCTGGCAGAACCAGTGCCACAAGGCTGTGCAAATCCAACAAGACAAATGTCAAACCAGAGAATCCCTGCAGTAAAAACTGAAGGGGGGATATTTCTTCAAGCCCAGCACAACTAGTTCAGTATACAGAATGCCCAGCAGAACCCAGTACCACCATGGCACTGCAAGCTTTAAAAGATCTCAAAGCACAAAGTTACAACAAATCTATGGGGGGAAGAGGAGTTTGCAAGCCCAATAAAAAGGTAAAGGTAGTCCCCTGTGCAAACACCAGTCGTTTTCAACTCTGGGGTGACGTTGTTTTCACGGCAGAGTTTTTATGGGGTGGTTTGCCATTGCCTTCCCCAGTCATCTACACTTTCCCCCCAGCAAGCTGGGTACTCATTTGACCGACCTCGGAAGAATGGAAGGCTGAGTCAACCTGGAACCGGCTACCTGAACCAGCTTCCACTGGAATCGAACTCAGGTCGTGAGCAGAGGGCTTCGACTGCAGTACTGCAGCTTTACCACTCTGCACCACGGGGCTCACCCAGTGCAGACAGTTAAAATATGCTGAACGCCCAGCAGAACCCAATGCCACATGTCCAATATTTTAGATGGTTGGGGTTCTAAGAAATGGAATCTCGTGTTCTTAGACTCATAGAATCATAGAGTTGAAAGGCCCTGTTGTTGGCCTTCCAGAGGAACAGGCTGGTCACTGTGTGACACTGGATGCTGGACTAGATGGACCCTCACTGGCTCTTCTGCTATTTTTCTCAGGGGAAGGCCTCAGCCTCTCTGCCCTGTTATTGGCCTTCCAGAGGAACTGGCTGGTCACTGTGTGAGACAGGAGACTGGACTAGATGGACCCTCCCTGGTCTGACCCAGCAGGGCTCTTCTGATGTTCTTCTCAGGGGAAGGTCTCAGCCTCTCTGCCCTGTTGTTGGCCTTCCAGAGGAATTGGCTGGTCACTGTGTGAGACAAGAGACTGGACTAGATGGACGCTCCCTGGTCTGACGCAACAGGGCTCTTCTGATGTTCTTCTCAGGGGAAGATCTCAGCCTCTCTGCCCTGTTGTTGGCCTTCCAGAGGAACTGGCTGGCCAATGTGTGAGACAGGAGGCTGGACTAGATGGACCCTCCCTGGTCTGACGCAACAGGGCTCTTCTGATGTTCTTCTCAGGGGAAGGTCTCAGCCTCTCTGCCCTGTTGTTTGCCTTCCAGAGGAACTGGCTGGTCACTATGTGAGACAGGAGACTGGACTAGATGGAGCTTCCCTGGTCTGACGCAACAGGGCTCTTCTGATGTTCTTCTCAGGGGAAGGTCTCAGCCTCTCTGCCCTGTTGTTGGCCTTCCAGAGGAACTGGCTGGTCACTGTGTGAGACATAAGAACATAAGAGAAGCCATGTTGGATCAGGCCAATGGCCCATCCAGTCCAACACTCTGTGTCACACAGTGGCAAAAAATTTTATATATACACACACACTGTGGCTAATAGCCACTGATGGACCTCTGCTCCATATTTTTATCTAAACCCCTCTTGAAGGTGGCTATGCTTGTGGCCGCCACCACCTCCTGTGGCAGTGACAGGAGGCTGGACTAGATGGACCCTCCCTGGTCTGACGCAACAGGGCTCTTCTGATGTTCTTCTCAGGGGAAGGTCTCAGCCTCTCTGCCCTGTTGTTGGCCTTCCAGAGGAACTGGCTGGTCACTGTGTGAGACAGGAGGCTGGACTAGATTGACTCTCCCTGGTCTGACGCAATAGGGCTCTTCTGATGTTCTTCTCAGGGGAAGGCCTCAGCCTCTCTGCCCTGTTGTTGGCCTTCCAGAGGAAGTGGCTGGTCACTGTGTGAGACAGGAGGCTGGACTAGATGGACCCTCCCTGGTCTGACGCAACAGGGCTCTTCTGATGTTCTTCTCAGGGGAAAATCTCGGCCTCTCTGCCCTGTTGTTGGCCTTCCAGAGGAACTGGCTGGTCACTGTGTGAGACTGGATGCTGGACTAGATGGACCCTCACTGGCTCTTCTGAAGTTCTTCTCAGGGGAAGGCCTCGGCCACCCTGAGCCTGCTTAGGCGGGGAGGGTGGGATATAAATCTAATAAACCTAACCTAACCTAAACCTTTCTGCCCTAATGTTGACTCTCCAGAAGAACTGGTTGGCCACCATGTGAGACAGGAGGATGCTGGACTAGATGGCTTCTTGCTCTTCTGAGGTTCTTAAGATTCTCGGGGACTCCAATCTAACTATCCAGATGATGATGCCATCAATAAGTATTGAGCACAGGACAGGTATTAATGGGCAGAAGCTGAAGAAGCACTGCTTGAAGTCAGCCATGTGGGCACTCATAGCCTTGCCATTAATCTGAAGATCTCTGCGTGCATAAAATGCCATCGGGTTGTGGCTGACTTATGGCTGTGAGGTTTCTCCCTCTGCCCTTAAGCACTATTGTGTCGCCTGGTGAATTTGTGAAAAGGGAGTTGTTCCTAGAGAGAGTCAGTTTGCTGTACTGGATATAGGGTTGCCAAGTCCCGCCCCCCTCCCAGCCTCCGGTGGGGGACTTGTTTCGCACGCGCTGCGCGATGACATCACCCGCAAGTGATGTCATCGTGCAGGCGATGTTGCACACGACCGCTCTAGGCATTTCATGGAAAACTCTTTACAAGATTATGCATGGGATGGAGAAAGTAGAGAAAGAAGTCCTTTTCTCCCTTTCTCACAATACAAGAACTCGTGGGCATTCAACGAAATTGCTGAGCAGTCGGGTTAAAATGGATAAAAAGAAGTACTTCTTCACCCAAAGGGTGATTGACATGTGGAATTCACTGCCACAGGAGGTGGTGGCGGCTACAAGCATAGCCAGTTTCAAGAGGGGATTGGATAAAAATATGGAGCAGAGGTCCATCAGTGGCTATTAGCCACAGTGTGTGTGTGTGTATATATATATATATTGGCCACTGTGTGACACAGAGTGTTCTACTGGATGGGCCATTGACCTGATCCAACATGGCTTCTCTTATGTTCTTATGTCAGATGTTTGAGAGTCGCAAGACGCAAGCCCTGAGCCGCCTCAGTGGGGAGGGCGGGATATAAATTGAATAAAATGAAATGAAATGAAAGCCACAAGGAAGGAGGGAGGCGGAAGGCAGGGAGAGGTGGAAAGAAAGCACCTTTAAATGCATTCTCCAAGCTGCCAGCTGGCTTGGCGAATACATTTAAAGAGACAAATGCCTACTCTTGGTCAGTCGACAGGGTGGTGGGGGCTTTATTTCTCCCACCTGTACATCTCCTATCCAAAAGTCTTTGAATTAGTTGCCAGACCCTGGAGTTGCTTTTCTCCAAGGTTTGATGTAGAGAGCCAGTTTGGTGTAGTGGTTACGTGTGCGGACTCTTATCTGGGAGAACCGGGTTCGATTACCCGCTCCTCCACTTGCAGCTGCTGGAATGGCCTTGGGTCAGCCATAGCTCTCGCAGGAGTTGTCCTTGAAAGGGCAGCTTCTGGGATAGCTCTCTCAGCCCCACCTACCTCACAGGGTGTCTGTTGTGAGGGGAGAAGATATGGGAGGCTGTAAGTCTCTGATTCAGAGAGAATCTGAGTCTCAGAGAGAAGGGCGGGGCATAAATCTGCAGTCTTCTTCTTCATATGACTCCAAGTTATGGCTTATGTGGACCAGTGGCCTGGTTTCAAACGCTGCAGCTGCTTGAAACAAACCAAGTCTCTGGTATTTTTTTTCCTCCCAAGGAAGCAGGAAATGCAATCCCTACGATTTCTTACTGTTCAGGGTAGAGAATGCAGAACTATCTATGTATTCGATTGCTTTTGAGGAGAGGGAGGATTTAAATTAAGTGGATTTGCTGGAGCACCAAACTGCATTTTGATTCCTCCTCCACTTTTATGATGCCGTTTGACTGTGGGGAGGGAGCGGCGGGGGGGGGGGGGGCTGAGAATCAAGCCGGCGAGTAGGTCAGCTAACACAGCCGGGTATGTGTGCACAGCCTTGCCAAGATGGATAGCATTGTAGTTTTAATTTGCACAGCGGCGTAAGACAAACAGATGAAGTTTCGGAGCAGTGCCTCCAATTAATCAGGGCTTTGACAGCTGTGAAACGGGAGGGGATAGGTCCCTCCCTCCCTGACAGGCCACAAAGGGGGATAATCACACTGAGGCGGTGGGCGCCCCTCACCCCAAGGCCCAGCACCACAGCCCTCTGTAGCTTTCAGTTGCCACTAACTCTAAACCACCTTGGCAATTGCAGAAGGGCGAACGGAGGAGACAGAGGCAGGGCACTTGGCGTGTGCTTTGGACTCGGCTGGCCTAAGGGATAGCAATGTCGGCAGGCAGGGCTCTTTTTGTAGCAGGAACTGAGAGCCAGTTTGGTGTCCTGGTGAAGTGTGCGGACTCTTATCTGGGAGAACCGGGTTTGATTCCCCGCTCCTCCACTCGCAGCTGCTGGAATGGCCTTGGGTCAGCCATAGCTCTGGCAGAGCTGTCCTTGAAAGGGCAGCTTCTGTCAGTGCTCTCTCACCTGAACCCACCTCACAGGGTGTCTGTTGTGTGTGGGGGGGAGGTAAAGGAGATTGTGACCGCTCTGAGACTCTGAGATTCTTCTTCTTTTTCTTCCCCACTCCTCCACTTGCAGCTACTGGAATGGCCTTGGGTCAGCCATAGCTCTGGCAGTTGTCCTTGAAAGGGCAGCTTCTGGGAGAGCTCTCTCAGACCCACCCACCTCACAGGGAGATTGTGACTGCTCTGAGACTCTGAGATTCAGAGTATAGGGCAGGATATAAATCCAATATCATCATCTTCTTCTTCTTCCTCATCTTCCTCCTCCTCCTCTTCTTCTTCTTGGCCACACACCCCTAAGAACATAAGAGAAGCCATGTTAGATCAGGCCATCCAGTCCAACACTCTGTGTCACAGTGGCAAATTTTTTTTATATATATATATACACACACACTGTGGCTAATAGCCACTGATGGACCTCTGCTCCATATTTTTATCTAAACCCCTCTTGAAGGTGGCTATGCTTGTGGCCGTCACCACCTCCTGTGACAGTGAATTCCACATGTTAATTCCACATGTTAACCCCACTGCTTACCGTCCTCCACTGCGAAGACTGCCCATTTATACTCACTCTCTGCTTCCTATTACTCAGCCAGTTTTTGATCCACAAGAGGACCTGTCCTTTTACTCCATGACTCTCAAGCTTTCTAAGGAGCCTTTGATGAGGAACTTTATCAAAAGCTTTCTGGAAGTCAAGGTAAACAACATCTATTGGGTCTCCTTTGTCCACATGTTTGTTCACCCCCTCAAAGAAATGTAACAGGTTAGTGAGGCAAGATCTTCCCTTACAGAACCCATGCTGAGTCTTCCTCAATAACCCGTGTCCATCAATGTGCCTACTCATTCTGTCCTTGATAATGCTTTCTACCAACTTTCCCGGTATTGAAGTCAGACTGACTGGCCTGTAATTTCCTGGATCTCCTCTGGAACCCTTTTTAAAGATGGGGGTGACATTTGCTACCTTCCAGTCCTCAGGAACGGAGGCAGATTTCAATGAAAGATTACAGATTTTTGTTAGAAGATCCACAAGTTCATCTTTGAGTTCTTTCAGAACTCTCGGATGTATGCCATCCGGACCCGGTGACTTACTAGTTTTTAATTTGTCTATCAGTTGTAGGACCTCCCCTTTTGTCACCACAATCTGACTCAGGTCTTTCAACACCCCTTCCAAAATTAGTGGTTCTCGGGTGGGCAAAAAGTTCTCATCTTCCACAGTGAAGACGGAGGCAAAAAATCCATTCAGCTTCTCAGCCATTTCCCTATCCTCCTTCAGTAATCCTTTTACCCCATGGTCATCCAAGGGCCCCACTGCCTCCCTGGCTGGTTTCCTACTTCTAATATATTTGAAGAAATTTTTATTGTTGGTCTTTATGTTTTTTTGCAATATGCTCCTCATAGTCCCTTTTTGCCTGCCTGATCACAGTCTTGCATTTGATTTGCCACAGCCTGTGTTCCCTTTTACTAATCTCACTTGGACTGGTTTCCCACTGCTTAAAGGAGTCCTTCTTACCTTTTACAGCCTCCATTACTTTGTTTGTTAACCATGCAGGCCTTTTCTTCTGCCTGTTTGTGCCTTTCCTAACTTGTGGTATGTATTTTATCTGAGCTTCTAGGATTATAGTTTTAAATAGTCTCCAAGCTTCCCCAAGGGTTTTGACCGTATTTACCTTTCCTTTCAGTTTCCTCCTCACATGCCTCCTCATCTCAGTGAATTTACCCATTTTAAACGTGGTTGTGGCGGTCTTTTTGGGCAACTCCCTATTTATACAAATGGTGAAATCAATAATCTCTTTCTCTCGACCAGAACACATATTGACCCAATCAATCTGCGGGTAGTTAAAATCACCTATTACGACACAGTGTTTACGTTTAGCCACTATCTTTAAGCCTTCCATCATATTATAATCGTCCTCTCTCTTTTGATTTGGTGGGTGATAACAAACTCCCATAATTAAATTTCCTTTTGGGCCCTCTATTTCAACCCAAAGCATTTCTAAAAGTGAATCTAATTCTCTGACCTCAGTCTTACTGGACCTTATATCCTCTCTGACATACAGAGCCACCCCACCTCCAGCATCCCAGTGCCTAACAAACTTAAACCCTTCCTCCTTACACCATCGTCTCATCCACACATTGAGACTTCTAATTTGCGCCTGTCTCTCCTGCCCTGCACGTGGAACAGGTAGCACTTCCAAGAAGGCCACCTTGGAGGTCCTGGCCTTAAGTCTCCCACCTAGCAGCCTAAATTTCTCCTCCAGGACCTCACGACTGCATTTCCTCACATCGTTGGTGCCAGCATGCACCACAACCATTGGCTCCTCCCCAGCACTGTCTATCAGCCTATCTACTACACGCGTAATGTCCGCTACCTTCGCACCAGGCAGGCAAGTCACCATGCGGTCAGTATGCGGTTTCACCACCCAGCTGTCTACTTGCCTAAGGGTCGAATCACCAACTACCAACCCCCCCTCTTTCCCCCTGCCCAGGGATGGTTCCTTGGTGCGAAAGAATTCCTGCTCACCAACCGAAGAAGAGGTCCCTTCTGAGGGCGCATTCCCCTTATCCTCAGCATTCCCCGTGTGACGGAACCGGCCCGATTCTGCCTTCAGACCCGGTCCCGTCAGCTCCCTATGGAGTCGCCAACTCCTGGAGGGAGCTATGTCTCCTCCTGCCCCTTGGGCGCGCTGCCACCACCTGCTCAGTCTTGGGGTTCAGATTGAGAGGAACAGGACTCCCAATCCCCCTCTCCAGCTGTGAGGCTAGGCCTCAAGGTCCTCTGCCACCCTGCACTTGGGTTTCACAGAGACCTCAGCACTTCTTTGGGGCACCCCTGGAGGATTGGCACCTTATCCAACTGCATGCCTTCCCCCCTTCACCTGGGGCCCCCTTCTTAACACAGCGTGGTCTAAAGCGGTCTGGGGATCTAGGTGGTACAGAGATTAACTGCCAGCATTTAAAACAGAAAAAACATTTATTTAAAAGGGAAAAGGATAGGGGAAGAAAAACAAAACAAAAACAGTTGCATCTACCAAATTAGCACAGCCCAGCCCAGCACAGCAAAGCACAGCAAACAGCATAACAAAATAAAGGTGGTTTTTAAACGCATCGTACTGTCCCTGGTCTATACTTGATCTGCCTAAGAGAATGACTTACTTTGTCTTACTGCCTGGAGGCCTCATTTTCCTGCGCAGGCCCCCCACAGGCCGGAGCTCAGAGGCAAGCAGCCTCTCTTCCCGAGCCTCTGCTGCCAACTGAGAAACTCTTCCTGCCTAGCACATGGCAAGAACAACAGCCCTTCCTGCCTCTCTAGGAGACTTTCCCCCTAGCGTTGTTGGTTTGGCTCTGGAAGGGGGGGGGGGAGTGAGGGGAAGGCTACAAAGCCGGCTGAATGGATTTACTGATCCCTGCCTTTTTGGATGAAGCACCAACACTCTCAGATGGCGTTTCTCCACACGTCCCCCTCCTTAAATTCTGAGCCGGAGGGGTTGCCTCCTACAGAGGTGACCCCGTAGCAGAATCCAAACAAACAAGGAGAAACCCATTAACCAAAATAGTACACAAACATTACACAAACATTCAGGTATTTCTCCAATAATACACAAAGTCCAGCACCCTAGGTGCCCATGTCCCTTCTGGACAAAACGTTGCATGGCTGCATGCAGCAGGAATGTCCAGTCTTTAAGATGTACTCCTCCGTCTCCCAGGACCACCTCTGGAGTTTGGTGCTCTCCCTCCGTTGCTGCTGTTGCTGGGGTGAGGGGTCCATCAAAGGAGGAAATCCCTGGCCCCACATATGGGGTTGGAAACTGCCCAGTTCCCACACAGTTGCTTCTTCTTTATCCCTCATTGGTGGAATGTTCCCTCTGTCCACTCTGTCCTCCCAGAAAACCACCTCTGGGGCTCCAAACAATTGCTGTCCCAGCTTCTTTTTGTCTCCTTCCTTCCTACCTCTATGCAACACCATGGACCTCGCAGAGACTGGCTGTGGTACATTCACCTGCACCACTTGAACTGCCTTTCCCATTTTCTCCATAGCCCCCACACAGGTAGCATCGTCTAGGTCATCCACAATCACATGGGGTCCCTCCCATTCCACTTTCCGTTCACCAGTATGAAGTGGCAGGAAATCCATCACCCTATCCCCTGTCTCAACTTCTGAGAACTCCACTTCCTGGTCCCTTGCCAACTCACACAGTGGTTCCAGCCTCGGGTCACTTTGAACCTCAGACAGGAACATTTCTGGCTGCCCCAGACTTCCTATCATCTGTTCCTTCAAGCCACCCCTAGTCCCACTGTTTCCAGAACACTCAGCCAAAGTTTGATCTGGGTTCTCCGCCACCTCAGTTGGTTTTTCAGCGTCAGCCAACTGAGCTCCTTCCTGCCTGGAAGGCCCCACAGCATGCTGCTGCCCTTGTGGAAATTGGCACCCCTCTTCCCATTGGGCACACCCTCCTGCAGGGCTTGAGACAGACTGGTCCTCCCCCTCCCTGGTTGGTGGTGAGGTGGCTTCCCTAACGTTGCCTTCCTCCCCCCACCTTCCCCTGAGGGTTTGGCTTGGGTTCTCAGTCCCCTCGGTCGGTTTTTCAGCACTACCCAACTGACCCCCTTCCTGCCTGGAAGGTCCCGCAGCTTCCCAGGATTCCTGTCTGCCCTGCTTCAAGACGACCTGTTTTGAGAGCGTCTCGGACGATCCCACTTCCTGATCCACAGCTACTTGGTGAACCGGTTCCAACCTAAGGCCGCTCCGGACCCCCTTCTGGAACCGCTCCCGTCCCCCCAAGCCTTCAGCTATGTGCTCCTCTGAGCCCACATTAGCCTTGCTGCTCTCAGAACCTCCTGTGAAATCTCCACTCTCCACCTCGGTCTCTTCAGCTTGCACATCCTTTACGCTAGACAGGTTCCCTTCCTCGCTAGGAACATCCACAGCCTCTTGCTGCACTTGGGGAAAGCTACACCCCTCTTCCCCTTGGGAACACCCTCCTCCAGGGCTTGAGATAGGCTGGCCCTCCCCCTCCTGGGTGACTGCCCTCTCTTCGTCCTCAATAACCTGGGTTATTTCCCCCTCCCTGGTTGGTGGTGAGGTGGCTTCCTTAAAGTTGCCTTCCTCCTCCCACTTCCCCCTGAGGGTTTGGCTGTGGGTTACAGCATTGATAGAGTACTGGCCCACCAACAAATCCCGACCCAATAGCACTGGAACTGTCTGTCCCTTCATTACCCCACATTCAGAATAGGATTTACCTTCTTGTGGAGCCAAACCCCTGAACTGCCTTCGGGAGTGGTCTGGCCCCAGTTTAAACCTTTTAAACACAGTGGCTTTATAGGCCGCAAAAGTTATCCCCCCATCTTCCACAGGCATGCTGTAATAGATGGCTGAAAGCTCTCCAGTCAGGTTGCTGCAGAGGTAAGACATATAGTCCTCCTCTGCAATCCCCCACTGTTTGGCTGCCCTCTCAAAGTTGGAGAGGTACATGGAGGGGTCTTCTCCCTCTTGGTACACTGCAAAGTCCTTGGGGGTGACTTGGATCTCTTTGCTTAGTTCAGCTTCCAGACGTAGCACCTCAAGCTCATGGCGACGTTGCTCTTCCTGTTCCCGTCTGCGGATCGCATCCCTCTCTGCTTGTCTTTCCTCTCTCTCTCGTTCCTCCCGTCTGCGGACTGCATCCCTCTCTGCTTGTCGTTCCTCTCTCTCTCGTTCCTCCCGTCTGCGGACTGCATCCCTCTCTGCTTGTCGTTCCTCTCTCTCTCGTTCCGCCTCGATACGCATTCTTGCCAGTTCCAACTGTAGCCGCAAGGTTGCTTCTGACTGGGTGGGGGCCACTTTTGCAGGTGCCCCTGCATGCTCAAGATGCTCCAACAGGAGGACTTGCATATCTACTACAGTCAGGTTGTCACACTCCAGCTCGAGCTTTGCACACTCTTCCTGGAGCTGTGGCTTTGTCATCTTCAGGATTTCCAGTTTCTTAGCACGCTCCATCCTAACTAGCTAAACTTTCCCTACTCCAGTTGACCCGAAAAGAAAACAAAACTGCTGTTGCTTCCTCTGGGTGCTTGCACGTATCAAAAAGCAAAAATGCCTGGCCAATCAAGTTCTCTGTTTGTTCTCATCCCACCGCTGCCGCCAAGTGTGACGGAACCGGCCCGATTCTGCCTTCAGACCCGGTCCCGTCAGCTCCCTATGGAGTCGCCAACTCCTGGAGGGAGCTATGTCTCCTCCTGCCCCTTGGGCGCGCTGCCACCACCTGCTCAGTCTTGGGGTTCAGATTGAGAGGAACAGGACTCCCAATCCCCCTCTCCAGCTGTGAGGCTAGGCCTCAAGGTCCTCTGCCACCCTGCACTTGGGTTTCACAGAGACCTCAGCACTTCTTTGGGGCACCCCTGGAGGATTGGCACCTTATCCAACTGCATGCCTTCCCCCCTTCACCTGGGGCCCCCTTCTTAACACAGCGTGGTCTAAAGCGGTCTGGGGATCTAGGTGGTACAGAGATTAACTGCCAGCATTTAAAACAGAAAAAACATTTATTTAAAAGGGAAAAGGATAGGGGAAGAAAAACAAAACAAAAACAGTTGCATCTACCAAATTAGCACAGCACAGCCCAGCACAGCAAAGCACAGCAAACAGCATAACAAAATAAAGGTGGTTTTTAAACGCATCGTACTGTCCCTGGTCTATACTTGATCTGCCTAAGAGAATGACTTACTTTGTCTTACTGCCTGGAGGCCTCATTTTCCTGCGCAGGCCCCCCACAGGCCGGAGCTCAGAGGCAAGCAGCCTCTCTTCCCGAGCCTCTGCTGCCAACTGAGAAACTCTTCCTGCCTAGCACATGGCAAGAACAACAGCCCTTCCTGCCTCTCTAGGAGACTTTCCCCCTAGCGTTGTTGGTTTGGCTCTGGAAGGGGGGGGGAGTGAGGGGAAGGCTACAAAGCCGGCTGAATGGATTTACTGATCCCTGCCTTTTTGGATGAAGCACCAACACTCTCAGATGGCGTTTCTCCACACCCCTTATCCTCAGCCCTGTTCCCTCTCGACCCTCACGCTCTCTGGCAGCAACGGGGCTGCCACGTTCAGAGCGGGGCTCATGTAATACGCCCTTGAGAGTCTTCCCCAAGTGCCTAACTGACCGTCTCTGCTTCTCCAGGGCAGTCACCTTGGCCTCAAGGGTACAAACTCGTTCCCTGAGGACCAGGAGCTCCTTGCATCGAGCACACACCCAAGACTTCTGTCCTTTGGGCAGATAGTCGGACATGTGACACTCAGTGCAAAACACTGGAAAACCCCCAAACCTCTGCTGGCATTCTATTTTCATGATATATATATATATTTTAAAATATACAGTCCTCTTTAAATGCTGTTTGTTTAAGTGGCTCCCCTTCTGGAGGGTCAACTTACCTTATTGGGAGAACAAGGAAATCAGGGATCTGGGTTCCTGGTCCTTAGGGAGCCCTTAGGCCAAGAGCCACAGGCCAAGAGCCCTTTAGCTCTCTGGCAAGGTGCAGCTTAAAATGCAAAGAGGGTGGAGCAGAGGCACTCCTAAGCAATCAGCAGCAATCACTCTCAATTACTCTCAATCTCTTTCACCTTTAGCCCACTCAACCAAACAGAGTAAACAAAGACCAAACAAAGAGCAGTTCCCTAGCTATCACAACTCAGAATTTTAGGCAGCCCCACAAACCTCAGAATGAAGTCTTTCAAAACTCAGAATTCTCAGCAACTTCTCCACCTGTCTCCGCTATCAGAGCTGCTCTGTTCTGCTCCTCTCAGACCTCTGTGAGATGTGCTCAGCCTTTGGCAAGGCGCAGCTTAAAATGCAACCCCTGATGTAGCCTGATGTAACCCCAGTCCAACCTCTGATGTAGCCAATCCTCTTGGAGCTAGCAGTAGGCCCTGTTGCCCCTCCCAAGCACCAAGAATACAGAGCATCACTGCCTCAGACATAAGGACATAAGAGAAGCCCTGTTGGATCAGGCTAGTGGCCCCTCCAGTCCAACACTCTGAGTCACATAAGAACATAAGAGAAGCCCTGTTGGATCAGGCCAATGGCCCATCCAGTCCAACACTCTGTGTCACATAAGAACAGAAGAGAAGCCATGTTGGATCAGGTTAATGGCCCATCCAGTCCAACCGTCTGTGTCACATAAGAACATCAGAAAAGCCATGTTGGATCAGGCCAATGGCCCATCCAGCCCACCGCTCTGTGTCACATAAGAACAGAAGGGAAGCCCTGTTGGATCAGGCCAATGGCCCAACCAGTCCAACACTCTGTGTCACACAGTGGCCAAGACAACCCCATGTGCCATCAAGAGGTCCACCAGTGGAGCTAGAAGCCCTTCCGCTGTGCCCGCCCCCCCCAGCACAAGAATACAGAGCATCACTGCCCCAGACAGAGAGTTCCAACAATACGCAGTGACTAATAGCCACTGATGGACCTGTGCTCCATATGTTTATCCAATCCCCTCTTGAAGCTGGCTATGCTTGTAGCCGCCGCCACCTCCTGTGGCAGTGAATTCCACGCGTTAATCACCCTTTGGGTGAAGAAGGACTTCCTTTTATCCATTCTAACCTGACAGCTCAGCAATTTCATGGAACGCCCACGAGTTCTTGTATCATGAGAAAGGGAGAAAAGTCCTTCTTTCTCTACCTTCTCTATCCCGTGCATAATCTTGAAAACCCCATGGGTTGGTAACAACTCGGTGCTTGCACAGGTGTGTCCTTCACCTTTAAGGAACCTGCACAGGTGTGTTGCATCCATGCTACTATGCAGTTCTAAATTTTCCTTAGACTCCCTCTGTCGGGCTAGGTGGACCAACAGCCCAACTTCGTACAAGTTAACTGTGTCCGAGTTCAATTCACTGGAGAATTTCCGCGCAGAGCTAGCTTTGTCCGAGAGTTTTGCAGCATCTTAAGCAGACAGCATCAGCGTGAGCTGCTGTCTTCGCTAAGCCCCGGCGGAATATTTTTATCCTGTCCAGACAATGTCAACTTCATGCTGTCCAGGAGACGTTTGAAAAGGTGAGGGTCTGGGAAATAAAAGCCGGGGAGGGAAAGGGAGGGCAAGAAACAGGCGAACAAATGAAAGAGATCAGAAGGAAAGCTGTTTATCCTTCCCCCCTAATTCTGTCGTGTTCCTTCGCCTTCAGTCGCAGTTCATGTAAATACCAGGGTGAGCTGCATTTATCCAGAGGGGAAGGTTTTATTTGACAGCTTGCCATTAGAGCATCTGAATAAACTGACATTGCCCCTGGCCACGGAGAAACTGCTCTTCCCTTCCACAGTCCCAGAGCCTCGTTAAAAATCTGCTACGGCAGATCTTGTTAGCAAGAGTCGGGAACGGAGCTGCTGGGTGGAAGCTGGGAGTTGGCCTCAAAGGGGGAGAACTATTCTCAGTTTGGTGTGGTGGTTAAGTGTGCGGATTCTTCTCTGGGAGAACCAGGTTTGATTCCCCACTCCTCCACTTGCAGCTGCTGGAATGGCCTTGGGTCAGCCATAGGCCTCACATTGTCCTTGAAAGGGCAGCTTCTGGGAGAGCTCTCTCAGCCCCATCTACCTCACAGAGCGTCTGTTGTGGGGAGGAAGGGAAAGGAGATTGTAGGCCACTCTGTCCTTGAAAGGGCAGCTTCTAGGAGAGCTCTCTCAGCCCCACCCACCTCACAGGGTGACTGTTGTGGGGGAGAAGATATAGGAGACTGTAAACCACTCCAAGTCTCTGATTCAGAGTGAAGGACGAGGTATAAATCTGCAATCTTCTTTCTTTCTTTCTTTCTTTCTTTCTTTCTTTCTTTCTTTCTTTCTTTCTTTCTTTCTTTCTTTCTTTCTTTCTTTCTTTCTTTCTTTCTTTCTTTCCCGCCAAAGCATTCTCATTCACTTCCTCAAAGGACTCTAATAGGTGGGTGTGGCAGAACATAAGAGCATAAGAGCCGGTTTGGTGCAGCGGTTAAGCACAGGGCAGCTTTTTGGGAGAGCCCTCTCAGCCCCACCCACCTCACAGGGTGTCTGCTGTGGGGGGAGAAGATATAGGAGATTGGAAGCCGCTCTGAGTCTCTGATTCAGAGTGAAGGACGAGGTATAAATCTGCAATCTTCTTTCTTTCTTTCTTTCTTTCTTTCTTTCTTTCTTTCTTTCTTTCTTTCTTTCTTTCTTTCTTTCTTTCTTTCCCGCCAAAGCATTCTCATTCACTTCCTCAAAGGACTCTAATAGGTGGGTGTGGCAGAACATAAGAGCATAAGAGCCGGTTTGGTGCAGCGGTTAAGCACAGGGCAGCTTTTTGGGAGAGCCCTCTCAGCCCCACCCACCTCACAGGGTGTCTGCTGTGGGGGGAGAAGATATAGGAGATTGGAAGCCGCTCTGAGTCTCTGATTCAGAGAGAAGGGCGGGGTATAAATCTACAATCTTTCTTCTTCTTAAGGAAACAGCCTTTTGTCTGGGCTGTTGGCAGCTCGTTACAATGTGTGCTCATATATGACTGCCTCAGTTTTGGAACTGCCAGCATATTCAGAGAGTGAAGTGGATCAGCCCAGGCAAGCCCGATCTCATCAGATTTCAGAAATTAAACAGGGTTGACTGGAAAAAAAACTTGGATGAGAGACCTCCTTGAAATACCAGAGGTGGGAGGCAGGGGCAGGCTTTATTCGGCCACCTTCCTGAATATCCCCCAGGCCCTCAGTAGGGATCAGTTACCAGAAGTCACCAGGACCTCCCACGTGAACACACTCATGTGCACACAATAGGGTTGCCAAGTCCCCAGCTTCCCGGGGGACCATAGAGTTTTCCCTCCCAAATGGTTAGAGTGTCCAGGGAAAACCATAGAGTTTCCCTGGAAATGCCTAGAACGGCCCTGCATGGGTGCCGCCATTTTGACCTCACTTCTTGGTGGCGTCATTGCGCCAGCGATGTAGGGAGAGGTTCCCCCCAACCGGGGGCTTGGCAGTCCTAGCGCGCGCACACACGCACACACAAATACAGAAATACTGACAACACAAAAGAGATAGTGAGACAGATAAAATTTGGTAGAATACTGAATTCCCAGATGAACCGGGGAGCATTTCCATGTAGAGTTTTTTTGGATGGAATTATCAGTGCTGTTTAAGCAGCTTCTCTAATGCTCCTCGTCTTTCATTTAGATTTCTCGATTTCCATAAACCTAATTGCTTTATTTCCATACCCACAGTTCTATTCCATTTTGACCAACAGCACTTACAGGCTGCCAAGAAGGCGAAAGCTGGAAGAACTTTGGAATTTAGCAGTCTGGGCTTAAAACCGGAAAGGCAAATCAATGGATTCTGAATCAAATTGAGCCTGGACTTTCTGTAGAAACTAAAATGACTCCGCGGAGGCTGGCATCCTTTGGTTATTATTATTATTGTATTTAACTATTTAATTGTTTTAATGTATTGATGGATTTTAGTGTAATCATGGTGTAAACCATGTCATGTGAGCCGCCCTGAGCCCACTTCGGCAGGGGAGGGCGGGATATAAGAATAAATTTATTATTATTATTATTATTATTGGTCACATCATTAGAAGACGAAAATTCCTGGAAAAGACAATAATGCTAGGGGAAAAAATGCAGATAGCAGGAGAAGAGGAAAATGAAGAGACTCAGTCAAGGAAGGGACCAACACACCCGCGGGACCGTCTCCTTCCATGTATGCCCAGGAGGTCGTTACGTTCGGCCTCCCAACATCTGTTGGACATCTCTGGCCTAAGAGACGCCCACCTCGCCTCAAATAGGGCCAGGGCTTTTTCAGTCCTGGCCCCGACCTGGTGGAATCAGCTCCCTACAGAGATCTGGGCCCTACCTGGCTTATTAGCCTTCCGTAGGGCCTGTAAAATGGCGCTGTTGTGCCAGGCTTTTAGCTGAGGCTGCGGGCGTCTCTTCTCGATCTGCTTGGCCTCCCCTGTCGGCACTGCGACCTGTGCTACTAAATGGATCATCATCTGCCGTCTCTATGAGATATCATGATGTTAATCTGTTTCCTGACTTCATCAGGTGTTGCGAAGGGTCAGCCTTGGCGTTTCTCTGTCCTAGCAAATGGAAGGTAGTAAACGTAAAGGTAGTCCCCTGTGCAAGCACCAGTCGTTTCCGACTCTGGGGTGATGTCGCATCGCAACGTTTTCACGGCAGACTTTTTACGGGGTGGTTTGCCATTGCCTTTCCCGGTCATCTACACTTTCCCCCCAGCAAGCTAAGTACTCATTTTACCGACCTCAGAAGGATGGAAGGCTGAGTCAACCTGGAACCGGCTACCTGAACCCAGCTTCTGCCGGGATCGAACTCAAGTCAGGAGCAGAGTTTAGGACTGCAGTACTGCAGCTTTACCACTCTGCACCACGGGGCTCTTAACAAATGAAAGCCGACGTCCAATCGTACCTTAAAGACTAACAACATTTATTTCTCCACGAGCTTTTGTGGATCACGGCTCATTCCTTCAGGCGGATCCCCTGCCGTTCGGTTGAAGCTTCAAACCAGGGACGGTGGGGAGGGACAGTGGCTCAGTGGTAGAGCATCTGCTTGGGAAGCAGAAGGTCCCAGGTTCAATCCCTGGAGAGCCAGTTTGGTGTAATGGTTAAGTGTGCGGACTCTTATCTGGGAGAACCGGGTTTGATTCCCCACTCCTCCACTTGCACCTGCTAACATGGCCTTGGGTCCGCCATAGCTCTGACAGAGGTTGTCCTTGAAAGGGCAGCTGCTGTGAGAGCCCTCTCCAGCCCCACCCACCTCACAGGGTGTCTGTTGTGGGGGAGGAAGGTAAAGGAGATTGTGAGCCGCTCTGAGACTCTTCGGAGCGGAGGGTGGGATAGAAATCCAATATGTTCTTCATCTTCTTCTTCTTCTCCAACTAAAAAGGGTTCAGGCAAATTGGTGTGAAAAACCTCAGCTTGAGACCCTGGAGAGCCATGAATGGGGCTGTGGCTCAGTGGTAGAGCATCTGCTTGGTAAGCAGAAGGTCCCAGGTTCAATCCCCGGCATCTCCAACTAAAAAGGGTCCAGGCAAATAGGTGTGAAAACCCTCAGCTTGAGACCCTGGAGAGCCATGAATGGGGCTGTGGCTTAGTGGTAGAGCATCTGCTTGGTAAGCAGAAGGTCCCAGGTTCAATCCCTGGCATCTCCCAAAAAGGGTCCAGGCAAATAGGTGTGAAAAAACCTCAGCTGGAGACCCTGGAGAGCCGCTGCCAGTCTGAGTAGACAATACTGACTTTGATGGACCGAGGGTCTGATTCAGTATAAGGCAGCTTCATATGCTCATATGTTCAACCAAGAGGTTTTCTACTTACGAAGAGGTCAGAGACCATCATCCCAGACCTCCGCTCCCTTTCCCAGGCACTTCATGAAGCCAGCAGGTTCCCAGCTGAAACAGGAGCTGTTTCTCTCCCCCCCCCCCCCAAGGACTCCTTTGAAATCAAAACCAAAACCAAATGGAAACGGCCTCCCTTCTCTGCTCTCCCTCTGAGGGGGTTAATGTTTCAAATCATTTCCTGTCCATTACAAAGGGAGGTGCCCGGGATTATAATGTCAAATTCGAATTAACTCTCAATTTTGAGGGTTTGCATCTGGGGCAAACTGGGGGGGGGGAGGAGGAGGATGTGCCCAGGACAGAGTGGGAGGGGGACATCTCAGCTGAAAGGTTTGGGCAACGAGAAAGAGAGAGTGTCCGTTCTGTGGGGGGGGGGGGGGGGGGAGGTTGCTTGTTGTATTCCCCAAGGAGTTCCCTGTTCAGATTCCCTCCACGTACAAATGCCTGAAAACTATTCACTGAAACGGATAGGCAGGTGAGCGCCGGATTCGAGTCCAGGAGCTCCTTTGAGACCAACAGGATTTTTCAAGAGAGACAAAACTCCCTTTATTAGACAGCAGGGCAGACAGCTGAAGCCAAGTATGTTGAGTACCTTGCATGATGGGTACGATTGCCAGTCTCCAGGTGGGTCCTGGAGATCTCCTCCTATCAAAGGGATCAGTTTCCCTGAAAAAAATGGCAGCTCTGAAGGGGAGAACCTCGCTGGTGGACCTCCTGATGGCATCTGGGTGTTTTGGCCAAGTGTGACACAGAGTGTTGGACTGGAGGGACCATTGTCCTGATCCAACAGGGCTTCTCTTATGTTCTTATGTGACACAGAGTGTTGGACTGGATGGGCCACTGGCCTGATCCAACAGGGCTTCTCTTATGTTCTTCTGTGACACAGAGTGTTGGACTGGAGGGGCCATTGGCCTGATCCAACAGGGCTTCTCTTATGTTCTTATGTGACACAGAGTGTTGGACTGGATGGGCCACTGGCCTGATCCAACAGGGCTTCTCTTATGTTCTTATGTGACACAGAGTGTTGGACTGGAGGGGCCACTGGCCTGATCCAACAGGGCTTTTCTTATGTTCTTATGTGACAGAGAGTGTTGGACTGGAGGGGTCACTGGCCTGATCCAACAGGGCTTCTCTTATGTTCTTATGTGACACAGAGTGTTGGACTGGAGGGACCATTGTCCTGATCCAACAGGGCTTCTCTTATGTTCTTATGTGACACAGAGTGTTGGACTGGATGGGCCACTGGCCTGATCCAACAGGGCTTCTCTTATGTACTTATGTCTGGGGCGGCGATGCTCTTTATTCTTAGTGCTTAGGGGCAAGAGTGGGGCACTGATGTGCTGTCTTCTTGGTGCTTGGGGGGCCCACAATGGGGGAGGGCTTTCTCTCCAAGGGAGGAGCCTCAGCCAATGGAGAAAATAGAGGTTTTGCTCTGTAGCTCCTGTGCAATTGAGCAAGCCTGGCAAAGCAAGCTGTGATACAGAAGGAAGCAAGAGAGAGGGAGAAGGAAGCAGATGACAGCCAGTTGCTCGGGGGCCTGAAAGAAGCCCTCCGGGGATCTGATTTGGTCCCCGGGCTGCATGCTTGACACCCCTGTTCTAGAGGTTTTGTGAAGTGACCAGTGTCCCCTGGACATGGACTCAGTATCCTCTGCTGGAGTCACCTTTTTGGGGTTTGCAGAAAGGATGGTGTCCAGATGTCAAGGTACTGTCTTTTCCATGGAAGAGTCCTGGGAGAGCAGGTTGTGATACCCACAAATCTGAAGCATGACTCTTTCACAAATGCTTCCTCTTCCTTCAGAAAATTTCCCTGTCAGGGGCCTCTACTATAGATGTTCTGGGCTCTCCATGGTGACAGTCGCCGGTACCCAACCTTTGCTTGCTGCCACCTGGAATGCATCACCAGCTCGACATGGTGACAGGGGCTTGGTTTCTCCATCACAGAGTTTCTGTCATTGTTGGAGGTGGCACAGGCATGCATGTACTCAATGGGGAAGTGCTAGGGCAGGGGTGTCAAACACGTCACCCAGGGGCTGGATCAGGCCCCCAGAGGGCTGCTATCAGGCCCCCGAGCAACTGGCTGTCATCTGCTTCCTTCTCCCTCTCTCTTGCTTCCTTCTGCATAAGAGTTTGCTTTGCCAGGCTTGCTCAATCTCACAGGAGCTAGAGAGCAAAGCCTCTATTTTCTCCATTGGCTGAGGCTCCTCCCTTGGGGAAGAAGGGAGGGCAGAGCTCACTTTGCCAGGCTCTCTCAATCGCACCGCAGAGCTATTGAGCCAAGCCTCTCTTCCTTCTATTGGCTGAGGCTCCTCCCCATCCTAATCTCCAGGAGAACGAAAGAAAAAGCCAAGATCCAGAGCTTCCTTTGCTCAGTTCCCTGCATTGCATGGGAGAGATACAAAGAAAGCACCTTTAAGACTGAGTGCTAATATTTTAATAATGTTTTATTTTAATTTTTTTTTTACAAAAATCTTTAATTGTGTTTGTCTCTGCCCTTTATAAAGTTTATATCTTTGCTGCCTGGCCCAGCCCAACGAGGTCTCATTTCCGTCAGATGTGGCCCTCATAACAAACGAGTTTGACACCCCATTGCTAAGGACAATGCTGCTGAGGTAGCAGACAATGCACCATGCAAAAGTCATTCCATTAACAACTGGGCAGGAGAGAAGGGAAGGCCGGTAACAGGAGGATTCCAGAGGTGGAGCAAGGCCAAACAGGAATCAGTGCCATCTTGGAATTCCTTCAGTAGCGTGCATTTAGCAGTTGAACCATGCGCCCGGCTGATCCATTGGACTGAGGATAATGAGGCCTGGAGTGCATCAAGATGATACCGATTCCTTGGCAAAAGGCTGCATGACTCCACTTGCAAAAAGAACGGCGTCAGAGGCCATTTCCCTGGGAATGCCATAGAATCATAGAGTAGGAAGGGATTTCCAGGGTCATCTAGTCCAACCCCCTGCACAATGCAGGAAACTCACAAACACCTCCCTTTAAATTCATAGCATCTTCATTGCTGTCAGGTGGCCATCTAGCCTCTGTTTAAAAACCTCCAAGGAAGGAGAGCCCACCACCTCCCGAGGAGGAAGCCTGTTAGAATCATAGAAGAGTTGGAAGGGATCCCCAGGGTCATCTAGTCCAACCTCCTGCACAATGCAGGACACTCACAAACACCTCCCCCTAAATTCATTGCTGTCAGGTGGCCATCTAGCCTCTGTTTAAAAACCTCCAAGGAAGGAGAGCCCACCACCTCCCGAGGAGGAAGCCTGTTCCACTGAGGAACGGCTCTAACTCATAGAATCATCATAGAATCGTCGCCCTCCTCTGGACCCGTTCCAGCTCATCTAGATCCTTCTTAAAATGTGGTGCCCAAAACTGAACACCATACTCCAGGTGAGGTCTTCCCAGAACAGGGTAAAGAGATACCATCACATCACGTGATCTGGGGAAAGAAAGACTTCAGCTTGAAAACAACAGCAGAGGCTGTTCTGTCTGGAAGCAGGGTACTTAGAATAATAATTGGTTACTAAGAGACTGGAGTGGCCTTGAACTTCGAAAAATGTCAGCTGCCACCTTGAATTGAGGGAGACCAGGGTTTGCATGTGGTAGCGTGGAGTCTCTGAAACTGGCAGGTTGCAAAGACGGATGTTGTGAGCAGCTGGCAACTCATGGTACAGTATCGGCATTGAGGTGTCTGTTGTGGGGGAGGAAGATAAAGGAGATTGTGAGCCGCTCTGAGACTCTTCGGAGTGGAGGGTGGGATATAAATCCAATATCTTCATCTACCTCACAGGGTGTCTGTTGTGGGGGAGGAAGGGAAAGGAGATTGTGAGCCGCTCTGAGACTCTTTGGAGTGGAGGGCGGGATATAAATCCAATATCTTCATCTACCTCACAGGGTGTCTGTTGTGGGGGAGGAAGGGAAAGGAGATTGTGAGCTGCTCTGAGACTCTTCGGAGTGCAGGGCGGGATATAAATCCAATATCTTCTTCTTCTTCTAGGGTTGTGCATGAGTTAAGGTTTGAGCTGAGCCAATATCAACTCCATTTGCGAGGCTGAGATCAGCATGTTCTAACAGCTTCTCCTTTCGCTTATGATCAGTAATGCTAAAGACAGTTTTGTCTCTAATCATAACGGCCTCCGCAGCTCCAGATGCAAAACCTTGAGCTTTGCACCTCAGCTGTGTGACAAAACTACTAATACCTGAGGCTTCATTGAACCTGAGCTGCCAAAACTAGTGAAATTCAAAAACAGGACTTTTCTGGCCTCGCAATCATTTTTAAAGGCTGTTAGGAGTTCTTCCGGAGTTTTCCTGCCTTGATCTGCAAATGCATTCTGCATATTATTGTATGTTTCTAAGCTGTCATCACTAATGCAGTGCAGTAGGACGGCAATCTTATACCCTTCTGGCTTATTGATTGCGTGGTATACTGGGAGATAAGGACGAAACTTTAGTTCCCATCTCCTCCAGTTCTCCCCCAAATTGCCAATCAAGATGGAGGCTAGAAAGACAGCACCTGACAGATTGGAACAGAAACCACAGGCCCTGGGAAAGTTGTGTCAGGCTTGATGAAAGAACAGAACCACTTCTGACACCATATGGTGCTTGGCTCCTCCATAAAGCATGCTCACTGTGGAGGAGGGTCAATTGTTTGCCTTAAGGCGAGAGAGACATCTTCAAGAACATAAGAGAAGCCATTTTGGATCAGGCCAATGACCCATCCAGTCCAACACTCTGTGTCACATAAGATCAGAAGAGAAGCCATGTTGGATCAGGCCAACACTCTGTATCGCATAAGAACATAAGAGAAGCCCTGTTGGATCAGGGCAGTGGCCCATCCAGTCCACCACTCTGTGTCAGATAAGAACATAAGAGAAGCCATGTTGGATCAGGCCAATGGCCCATCCAGTCCAACACTCTGTGTCACAGAAGAACATAAGAGAAGCCATGTTGGATCAGGCCAATGGCCCATCCAGTCCAACACTCTGTGTCACATAAGAACATAAGAGAAGCCATGTTGGATCAGGCCAATGGCCCATCCAGTCCAACACTCTGTGTCACACAGTGGCCAAAAAATCCCAAGTGCCATCAGGAGGTCCACCAGTGGCGCTAGAAGCCCTCTCACTGTGCCCCCCCAAGCACCAAGAATACAGAGCATCACTGCCCCAGACATCACTGCCCCAGACAATACACTGTGGCTAATAGCCACTGATGGACCTCTGCTCCATATGCTTATCCATCTCCCTCTTGAAGCTGTCTATGCTTGTAGCTGCCACCACCTCCTGTGGCAGGGAATTCCACATGTTAATCACCCTTTGGGTGAAGAAGGACTTCTTTTTATCCATTCTAACCCGACTGCTCAGCAATTTCATTGAAAGCCCACGAGTTCTTGTATTGTGAGAAAGGGAGAAAAGTCCTTCTTTCTCTGCCTTCTCTGTCCCATGCATAATCTTGTAAACCTGTATCATGTCAGCAGTCAACGTTTCTCCAAGCTAAAGAGCCCCAAGCGTTTTAACCTTTCTTCATAGGGAAAGTGTTCCAAACCTTTAATTATTCTGCACTTTTCCAAATGCTATGATACCTTTTTTGTAGTGTGGTGACCAGAATTGTACACAGTACTCCAAATGAGGCCGCGCCATCGATTTATACAGGGGCATGATGATACTGGCTGATTTGTTTTCAGTTCCCTTCCTAATAATTCCCAGCATGGCGTTGGCCTTTTTTATTGCAATTGCATTAAAGAACCTTCTTTAATGTACAGAACAGCACAGTAGGGAACAACTGAGACTTAACAGCTGGAGTCCTAACTACAAACAACCAGGTCTCACAGGAGGGGCGCTCTAGAACCTCTAAATTTTACAGTGCTCTTTCTTTCTTAACTCCCCTGCGAGCATTTTGCTGAACTCGTAAGATCTGACAAACTTTCTAATCTTTTCCCCCACAAAAAATGGGAAAATAACCCAAACGTATCAAGCAGACTGATGGAAATCTTCCATTATGCCACTGTGGCCACATAAGAAAAAGTTATTTAAAAAGCATGATGGGAGTAAGGTTTTGTTATGACCAGGCCTTTTTTTTTTGTAGAAAAAGCCCAGCAGGGACTCATTTGCATATTAGGCCGCAGCCCCATGGTGCAGAGTGGCACAGCAGCAGTACTGCGGTACTGTGGTCTGAACTCTCTGCTCACGACCTGAGTTCGATTCCGGCGGAAGCTGGTTCAGGTAGCCAGCTTGAGGTTGACTCAGCCTTCCATCCTTCCGAGGTGAGTAAAATGAGTCCCTAGCTTGCTGGGGCGAAAGTGTAGATGACTGGGGAAGGAAATGGCAAACCACCTCGTAAAAAGTCTGCCGTGAAAACATTATGAAAGCAACGTCACCCCAGAGTCGGAAATGACTGGTGCTTACACAGGGGACCTTTCCTTTCCCTTATACCAAGCCAGCCAGAACTGCATTCCTGTGTGTTCCTGCTAAAACAAACAACCAAAGAAAAACCCTGGTTATGGCAATTATAATTTATAAATTCATAGAATCATAGAGTTGGAAGGGACCTCCAGGGTCATCTAGTCCAACCTCCTGCACAAGATCTTGCCTCACTAACCTGTTACATTTCTTTGAGGGGGTGAACAAACATGTGGACAAAGGAGACCCAATAGATGTTGTTTACCTTGACTTCCAGAAAGCTTTTGATAAAGTTCCTCATCAAAGGCTCCTTAGAAAGCTTGAGAGTCACGGAGTAAAAGGACAGGTCCTCTTGTGGATCAAAAACTGGCTGAGTAATAGGAAGCAGAGAGGGAGTATAAATGGGCAGTCTTCCCAGTGGAGGACGGTAAGCAGTGGGGTGCCGCAGGGCTCGGTACTGGGTCCCATGCTCTTTAACTTGTTCATAAATGATTTAGAGTTGGGAGTGAGCAGTGAAGTGGCCAAGTTTGCGGATGACACTAAATTGTTCAGGGTGGAGAGAACCAGAGAGGATTGTGACGAACTCCAAAGGGATCTGTTGAGGCTGGGTGAGTGGGCGTCAATGTGGCAGATGCGGTTCAATGTGGCCAAGTGCAAAGTAATGCACATTGGGGCCAAGAATCCCAGCTACAAATACAAGTTGATGGGGTGTGAACTGGCAGAGACGGACCAAGAGAGAGATCTTGGGGTCGTGGTAGATAACTCACTGAAAATGTCAAGACAGTGTGCATTTGCAATAAAAAAGGCCAACACCATGCTGGGAATTATTAGGAAGGGAATTGAAAACAAATCAGCCAGTATCATAATGCCCCTGTATAAATCGATGGTGCGGTCTCATTTGGAGTACTGTGTGCAGTTCTGGTCGCCGCACCTCAAAAAGGATATTATAGCATTGGAGAAAGTCCAGAGAAGGGCAACTAGAATGATTAAAGGGCTGGAGCACTTTCCCTATGAAGAAAGGTTGAAACGCTTGGGACTCTTTAGCTTGGAGAAACGTCGACTGCGGGGTGACATGATAGAGGTTTACAAGATAATGCATGGGATGGAGAAAGTAGAGAAAGAAGTACTTTTCTCCCTTTCTCACAATACAAGAACTCGTGGGCATTCGATGAAATTGCTGAGCAGACAGGTTAAAACGGATAAAAGGAAGTACTTCTTCACCCAAAGGGTGATTAACACGTGGAATTCACTGCCACAGGAGGTGGTGGTGGCCACAAGTATAGCCACCTTCAAGAAGGGTTTAGATAAAAATATGGAGCACAGGTCCATCAGTGGCTATTAGCCACAGTGTATGTGTGTATATAAAATTTTTTGCCACTGTGTGACACAGAGTGTTGGACTTGATGGGCCGTTGGCCTGATCCAACATGGCTTCTCTTATGTTCTTACTATGCAGGAAACTCACAAACACCTCCCCCTAAATTCACAGGATCCTCATTGCTGTCAGATGGCCATCTAGCCTCTGTTGAAAAACCTCTAGGGAAGGAGAGCCCACCACCTCCCAAGGAAGCCTGTTCCACTGCGGAACCGCTCTAACAGTCAGGAAGTTCTTCCTAATGTTGAGTCAAAAACTCTTTTGATTTAATTTCGATCCATTGTTTCTGGTCCTACATTCTGAGGCCACAGAAAACAATTCCACATCCTCCTCTAGATGACAGCCCTTCAAGTCCTTGAAGATGGTGATCATATCACATCTCAGCTGTCTCCTCTCCAGGCTAAACATCTTCAACTCCTTCAGCCTATCTTCACAGGACTTGGTCTCCAGACCCCTCACCATCTTTGTCACCCTCCTCTAGATCCGTTCCAGCTTGTCTAGATCCTTCTTAAAATGTGGTACCCAAAACTGAACACAATGCTCCAGGCGAGGTCTTACCAGAGCAGTGTATAGAAAAAGATAGAGGTCTTCAAGCTGAGGCTGGTCGTTGGCTCTGGTACGGATGCTGTAGCCTTGGATTTCTAGCACTGTGCGGACAGATTAAACTAGATGGCCCTCAAGGACCCTTCTGCTCTAGGACCCTAGAACTCGATGACTCCAGCCATGGAGAGCCCTCTTGATCAAGCCCAACACTTTGAATTCTTCGTGGAAGATAATAAGAAGCGCATTTAGGTGTCAAGGTCCGTCATTTATCATCTACAGAACAGGAGACAATGGGAGCAAAAGCCGGTCTGAAGGGCTGTGGGCATAGGGTTGCCAAGTCCAATTCGAGAAATATCTGGGTACTTTGGGGGTGGAGCCAGGAGACTTTGGGGGTGGAGCCAGGAGACATTAGGGGTGGAGCCAAGATCAAGGCTGTGACAAGCATAATTGAACTCCAAAGGGAGTTCTGGCCATAACATTTAAAGGGACGGCACACCTTTTCAATTCCTTCCTTCCATAGGAAATAATGAAGGATAGGGGCACCTTCTTTTGGGGCTCATAGAATTGGACCCCCTGGTCCAATCTTTTTTAAACCTGGGGGGTATTTGGAGGAGCGACACTGGATGCTATACTGAAAATTTGTTGCCTCTACCTCAACAAACAGGGCCCACAGAGAGGGGAGAGGCACTCGATGCTATACTGAAAAATTGGTGCCTCTACCCCAAAAAACAGCCCCCCCAGAGCCCCAGATACCCGCGGATCAATTCTCCATGATTTTCTATGGGAAAAAATCTCCATAGGGAATAACAGAGTTCCCAGCAGACATTTCCCTCCCCTCCCCCCGTTTTCTGACGACCCTGAAGTGGGGGGAGGGCCTCCAAACCGGGGGATCCCCTGCCCCCACCTGGGGATTGGCAACCCTATGTGGGCATAAGCAAGTGGGTCACCTTTAGCCAGAAGCTGTGGGGAGGCCACAACCTGCACCAGAGATGTTCCACTTCCTGATGTCAAGAGGGCTCTTAGGCACGACAGCATGCTCCCTGGCTTAGCCTTTCCTACTTCTGGGGAGAGTTGGGTGGATTAATTAGCAAATGTCTGAGAAGAGCTTTGGGGATGGCAAGCGCTAAGTGGCATTAATCAGCGGCAGAGCCTACGGAAGGAAATGTTCCTGAAATAACATGAAGGGATAAATCACACCAAGTTGTGTGATGTGACATGGTGGTGGGGGGGGAGAAAGTGTGGAAATCGAGGTTGTGCCAGGCCTTGGCAAGGGGGCGGGGTGGCACCATGAGCCAGGGAGTGAGCAGGAAATCCCAAGTTCAGCCTGTGAATTTAGGGGGAGGTGTTTGTGAGTTTGCTGCATTGTGCAGGGGGTGGATTAGATGGCCCTGGAGGGCCCTTCCAACTCTATGATTCTATTAGGAAGAACTTCCTGACCGTTAGAGCAGTTCCTCAGTGGAACAGGCTTCCTCGGGAGGTGGTGGGCTCTCCTTCCTTGGAGGTTTTTCAACAGAGGCTAGATGGCCATCTGACAGCAATGAGGATCCTGTAAATTTAGGGGGAGGTGTTTGTGAGTTTGCTGCATTGTGCAGGGGGTGGATTAGATGGCCCTGGAGGGCCCTTCCAACTCTATGATTCTATTAGGAAGAACTTCCTGACCGTTAGAGCAGTTCCTCAGTGGAACAGGCTTCCTCGGGAGGTGGTGGGCTCTCCTTCCTTGGAGGTTTTTCAACAGAGGCTAGATGGCCATCTGACAGCAATGAGGATCCTGTAAATTTAGGGGGAGGTGTTTGTGAGTTTCCTGCATCGTGTGGGGGTTGGACTAGATGACCCTGAAGGTCCCTTCCAACTCTTCTATGATTCTAACAGGCTTTCCTCCTTGGGAGGCGGTGGGCTCTCCTTCCTTAGAGGTTTTTAAGCAGAGGCTAGATGGCCATCTGACAGCAATGAGGATCCTGTGAATTTAGAGGGAGGTGTTTGTGAGTTTCCTGCATTGTGCGGGGGGTTGGACTAGATGACCCTGGAGGTCCCTTCCGACTCTTCTGATTCTAGGATCACCTCCTGCCTGGTCCTTCCAACGAGAGATCCTGGGGACTGTGCCTGGCACCTTCTATATGCAAAGTAGATGCTCCACCATTGAGACATAGCTTGTCTCTTCCAAGGGCTAACTGGGGCCAACTCTACTTAGCTTCCTTTTTAGTTGGAGATGCCGGGGATTGAACCTGGGACCTTCTGCTTGCCAAGCAGATGCTCTACCACTGAGCCACAGCCCCATTCATGGCTCTCCAGGGTCTCAAGCTGAGGTTTTTCATGCCTACTTGCCTGGACCCTTTTGAGTTGGAGATGCTGGGGATTGAACCTGAGACCTTCTGCTTACCAAGCAGATGCTCTACCACTGAGCCACCATCCCTTGGTCCACTGAAGTCTGTCTTTTCTACTCAGCCCAGCAGCCTCTCTCCAGGGTCTCAGGCACCAGTCTTTCACATCATCTACTTCCTGATCCTTTTAACTGTAGATGCTGGGAATTGAACCTGGGACCTTCTGCATGACAGGCAGATGCTCTGCCACTGAGCCACTGCCACACTTCTCCTTCCGACGGCCACCCGAATTACTTTTATAAATGCAGGTTTTGCTTCTGCAACATACTTCCTGTGAGATTTATTTACTGCATTCGATATCGCACTTCCATGACTGGGCAAATTCCATCATATTAACCAGTCTTTTAACTGGAGATGCTGAGGATTGAACCCGAGACCTCCTGCGTGCTAAGCGGAGGCTCTCCCACTGACCCACCGACAACTCACCTCTGAATGCCTCCTTGGGAAGCAGAGGGGAGCATGTGCTCAAAGGTGCCCTTTCTATTACTTTGCAAATTGTGGAATGGAACCTGGGCTTTCAAGAGAGACTCTGGATGTGCCCCTCGTCTGAGAGCACATCCCATTACCTTTCCCCGTTTTGCATGTGTGTGTGAAGTCAGCCAGACTCTCAGCTTTGTTCGAGCTGGAAATGAAATCCATTTGGTACGAAAGCATCTCTTATTTTACTAAAGTGCCTGCACTTGTGCTAAACTACCAATTTTTCATAATAATGCAGGAAACATCCCAGCGCAAAGATCAGGAGCACGGGAGAGAATTAAGGTGATCCGGGGAAGATTAAGTGGCTTTCAGTGTCGTTGTTTATATCAAATTTTTAAAAGTAATGTGGATAGATAGAATGAAAAAAAGAAAAGAAAAAAAGCTTGAGATCTTGGAACAAACACAATTACTCACAGCCGCGCATGGAGCAGAGCCGAGAGGATGGGCTTATCACAGGTCTATTTTGAGAACACAAGGGCCTTAAAATCAGGGGAGAAAACGCTCGCCGAACAGTCTAACACGGGCCTGCGTGGAATCTCCCGGAGGAATTCAGTTTCACATTTTGAGTGCTAATCTTGCATGGAAAATCCAACAGCCAAATCTTATTTTGCAGAGTTCTGCTTGCTTGTTAATTCCTTCTGCACAAACTGGCCTTATCTTTAGGTAAATAACAGCCCTGTTACTCCTGTCTGTACAGTCACACTGCACCATGGGCTTTATAGTATTAAGCCTGCTTAACAAAAAGGAGGAGTTTGCTTAGTCATTTGTTGTTGAGTCACACGGTCAATTCTGACTCTTTGCGACCCCCTGGACCAAGTCACGCCAGGCCCTCCTGTCTTCCACCATCCTCCGAAGTCTGCTCAAATTTGTGTTTGTTACATCAGTAACACTGTCCAACCATCTCATCTTTTGCCGTCCCCTTCTTCTTTGGCCTTCTGTCTTTCCTAGCATCAGGGTCTTCTCCAGTGAGTGCTCCCTTCTCATTTGGTGGCCAAAGTCTTTGATCTTCAGCTTCAGCATCTGACCATCCAGGGAACAGTCAGGGTTCATTTTCCTTAGGACTGGCTGATTTGATCTTCTTGCAGTCCAAGGGACTCTCAAGAGTCTTCTCCAGTGAGTGCTCCTTTCTCATTTGGTGGCCAAAGTATTTGAGCTTCAGCTTCAGCATCTGACCTTCCAGGGAACAGTCTGGGTTGGTCTCGCTTTGGACTGACTGATTGGATCTTCTTGCAGTTCAAGGGACTTTCAAGAGTCTTCTCCAGTGAGTGCTCCCTTCTCTGACTTTCCAGGGAACACTCTGGGTTGGTCTCCCTTTGGACTGACTGATTGGATCTTCTTGCAGTCCAAGGGACTCTCAAGAGTCTTCTCCAGTGAGTGCTCCTTTCTCATTTGGTGGCCAAAGTATTTGAGCTTCAGCTTCAGCATCTGACCTTCCAGGGAACAGTCTGGGTTGATTTCCCTTAGGACTGACTGATTGGATCTTCTTGCAGTCCAAGGGACTCTCAAGCTTCTTCTCCAGCACCACAACTCAAAAGCATCTATTCTTCTGCGGTCGGCCTTCCTTATGGTCCAGCTCTCACAGCCATACATGACTACTGGGAATACCATCACTTTGACTATACGGACTTTTGTTGACAAGCTGATGTCTCTGCTTTTTATTATACTGCCCAGGTTCTCCATAGCCACCTCTATATGGAAAGGCATAACTGAGAAAAATGCATTAAATACTTTCTGCGGTTATTAAGTGCCTTCTGCAGGGGTGGGGAACCTCTGTCCCGAGGGCCGTATGTGGCCCTCGAGGTCACTCGGTGTGGCCCTCGGGGATTGCTGGGCCGAACCGAGCCATGTGGCAGCCTCTCTGGGGCCTGGCTGGCCAGCGAGGATTGCGGGGTCCAGCTGTGCTGTGCATAGGCTTGCCAATCCCCAGGTCCCAGCAGGAGTTCTTCTGCTTTCCAAGGCTCCTTCCCGCCCCCAGGCAGCTGGCTGGCAGGGGGAAGCCCCACCCCCAGAGGACCATGTGACTTTCCCCTTTTGGAGGCTCCGGTCTCCGATTGAAAGGCCTCCTCTTGGGATGGGGTGTTTGTGTTACACAGAAGAAGTTGGCAGCAACTCATGAGTAGAGAGGCCAATCCCCCTTCAGAGTTGCCAGAAACGCGGTGGTGGGGGCGGGGAGGGAAACGTCTGCTGAGCACTTCATTATTCCCTAGGTGGAGATCAGTTCTCATAGGGTATAATGGGGAATTGATCTGGAGGTTTCGGGGGCTCTGGGGGAGCTGTGTTTTGAGGTAGAAGCACCACATTTTCAGTATGGCATCTAGTGCCTCTCACCAAAGTACCCCCCAAGTTTCAAAAAGATTGGACCAGGGGGTCCAATTCTATGAGCCCCAAAAGAAGGTGCCCCTATCCTTCATTATTTCCTATAGAAGGAAGACATTTAAAAAGGTGTGCCGTCCCTTTAAATGTGATGGCCAGAACTCCCTTGGAGTTCAATTCTGCTTGTCACACCCTTGTTCCTGGCTCCACCCCCAAAGTCTCCTGGCTCCATCCTCAAAGTCTCCTGGCTCCACCCCCAAAGTCTCCTGGCTCCACCCCCAAAGTCCCCAGATATTTCTTGAATTGGACTTGGCAACCCTAGCTGTGCAGCAGCCTCCCCAGGGCCAGGCAGGGATCTCAGGGCCCAGATGTACTGTGCGGCAGCCTCCCTGGAGCCTGGCTGGCCGGCTAGAATTGCTGCAGGGCGTGGAAAAGTTACTATCACAGTTCAGTTTGCACTTGATTATCCCAGAGGGTGTGGCCTAATATGCTAATGAGTGTGTGACCTAATATATTAATATTAGGGGATGTGGTCTAATGTGCTACTGAGTTCCTGCTGGACCTTTTCTACAAAGAAGCCCTGGACCTATGCATTTGCCTTCGGCGGTGGGCCGTGTGTGTGTGTGGGCCAGATGAGGCTCTCCCCACATGACTTCAAATAGAAAAACAATGATTTGCATTAATTTCGCTGGCCTGAATGATTCTCCCTCGGCGGAGCACTGTTTTTTTAAAGTTGATAATTTTTTATGGCCCGCAAATGATGTTATAAATATCCATATGGCCCTTGGCAGGAAAAAGGTTCCCCACCCCTGGGTTACACAAACTATTCCTGTGTGCCATTGTCAGCTGATATGAATAAGCACAAATTTTTGAATTGGACTGTAGGGAAGAAAGAATAGTCTGTCTCCCCATGGTATTTGTATGCCAATGACTGAAATTTCCAGTAACGCATTTCTGTATTTCGACAGAGGAGCTCTGTCTTTGCTTCTCTCTCCCTTCCTTGTGTTTTAACTGTATTGCTTCTCTAGGGCAGAGGCAGATGCTTTGAACACAAACACCAGGAGGGCATAAATCTTTCAGATAAATAAATATGTCTTTGGTTCAGAAAAAAGAAGGTGGTTTGGTAGGAATGGCTTAAAGCATCGCAAAGAGGCTGGCGCAAAATTGTGAAGCACTGAGGGGTAACACAGAGGTTTCCTTACGATCTGTTTGCAGAGAAGGGCAAATGAATTTGTAGGGACGCATGGACACACGCATACAGGAGCAGACCCTTCGTCTATCAAGGTCAGTCTTGTCTACTCAGATTGACAGCAGGTCTCCAGGGTCTCAGGCAGAAAAGGGTCTTTCCCATTACCTGGTCCTTTTTAGCTAGAGATGCCAAGAATCGAACTTGCAACCTTTTGCAGAGGCTTTACCACTGAGCTATGTCCCCGTCCAAGCAGAAGAACACCCATATGAACACATGAAGCACTAAACCAGACCCTTGGTCTATCAAAGTTAGTATTATCTATTCAGACTGGCAGCTGCTCTCCAGGGTCTCATGCAGAGGTCTTTCACCTCCTGAGTGCCTGTCAAGTTTGAGAGCCAGTTTGGTGCAGTGGTTACGTGTGGGAGAGAGCCGGGTTTGATTCCCCACTCCTCCGCTTGCAGCTGCTGGAATGGCCTTGGGTCAGCCATAGCCCTCACATTGTCCTTGAAAGGGCAGCTTCTGGGAGAGCCAGTTTGGTGTAGTGGTTAAGTGTGCGGACTTTTATCTGGGAGAACCGGGTTTGATTCCCCACTCCTCCCCTTGCAGCTGCTGGAATGGCCTTGGGTCAGTCATAGCTCTCGTAGGATTTGTCCTTGAAAGGGCAGCTTCTGTAAGAGCTCTCTCAGCCCCACCTACCTCACAGGGTGTGTGTTGTGGGGGAGGAAGGGAAAGGAGATTGCAAGCACTCTGAGACTCTGAGATTCAGATGGAGGGTGGGATATAAATCCAATATCGTCTTCTCCACTTACAGCTGCTGGGATGGCCTTGGGTCAGTCATAGCTCTCGTAGGAGTTGTCCTTGAAAGGGCAGCTGGTGTGAGAGCTCTCTCAGCCCCACCCACCTCACAGGGTGTCTGTTGTGGGGGAGGAAGGTAAAGGAGATTGTGAGCTGCTCTGAGACTCTGAGATTTAGATGGAGGGCGGGATATAAATCCAATATCTTCTTCTGCACTTACAGCTGCTGGGATAGCCTTGGATCAGTCATAGCTCTCGTAGGAGTTGTCCTTGAAAGGGCAGCTGCTGTGAGAGCCCTCTCAGCCCCACCCACCTCACAGGGTGTCTGTTGTGGGGGAAGGAGATAAAGGAGATTGTAAGCCGCTCTGAGTCTCTGGGGCAATTCTAATTCCAATTCTAGATTAGAGTCTGTGCACTTAACAACTACACCAAACCAGCAGCAGGTTGAGGTGGACCAGCGCCCTAGGCAGGGCACCCCGGCCCCTCCGAAAGTGATGGGGAGCAGCCATGCGCCTTTGCCACGGTGCGTGCTGTGAGGCTGCCCTAATACCTCCCCTGCTCTGACACAGCTGGCAGAGCGATGGGCAGCCCCGCGGCGTGCTCTGCAGTGCAGGTGTGTGGCTTCCATGCAGCCACATTCACTGGTATTTCCCTCACCACAGAGGTGAGGGTGGGTGGGAGGGCCTTTCCAGCACCCTCCTAGGGCTTGCACCAGCACCCTTGCCTAGTCCAAGGGCTGGCCCTGCACCAAACTGATTTGCCATCAACTTCCTCTGCAGTGAAGTGGCCAAGTTTGTAGATGACACTAAATGGTTCAGGGTGGTGAGAACCAGAGAGGATTGTGAGGCACTCCAAAGGGATCTGTTGAGGCTGGGTGAGTGGGCGTCAACGTGGCAGATGCGGTTCAATGTGGCCAAGTGCAAAGTAATGCCCATTGGGGCCAAGAATCCCAGCTACAAATACAAGTTGATGGGGTGTGAACTGGCAGAGACTGACCAAGAGAGAGATCTTGGGGTCGTGGTAGATAACTCACTGAAAATAAAAAAGGCCAACGCCATGCTGGGAATTATTAGGAAGGGAAGTGAAAACAAATCAGCCAGTATCATAATGCCCCTGTATAAATCGATGGTGCGGTCTCATTTGGAATACTGTGTGCAATTCAGGTCACTGCGCCTCAAAAAGGATATTATAGCATTGCAAAAGTCCAGAAAAGGGCAACTAGAATGATTAAAGGGTTGGAACACTTTCCCTATGAAGAAAGGTTAAAATTTTGGGGGCTCTTTAGCTTGGAGAAACGTCGACTGCAGGGTGACATGATAGAGGTTTACAAGATTATGCACGGGATGGAGAAAGTAGAAAAAGAAGTACTTTTCTCCCTTTCTCACAATACAAGAACTCGTGGGCATTCTATGGAATTGCTGAGCAGTAGGGTTAAAAAGGATCAAAGGAAGTCCTTCTTCACCCAAAGGGTGATTAATATGTGGAATTCACAGCCACAGGAGGTGGTGGCGGCCACAAGCATAGCCAGCTTTAAGAGAGGATTGGATAAAAATATGGAGCAGAGGTCCATCAGTGGCTATTAGCCACAGTGTTTGTGTATGTGTGTATATTTATGTATCTATGTATGTGTGTGTGTGTGTGTATACACATGTATTGGCCACTGTGTGACACAGAGTGTTGGACTGGATGGGCCATTGGCCTGATCCAACATGGCTTCTCTTATATTCTTATTTTTTTATTTCTATAGGAAATAATGGAGAATTGATTTGCTGGTATCTGGGGCTCTGAGAGGGCTGTTTTCTTGAGATTGAGGCACCACATTTTGAGCATAGCATCCAGTGCCTCTCTTCAAAATACTCCCCAAGTTTCAAAAAGATTGGACCAGGGAGTCCCATTCTATGAGCCCCCCAAAATGGTGCCCCTATCCTTCGTTATTTCCTATGGAAGGAAGGCATTTTAAAAGGTGTGCTGTCCCTTTAAATGTGATGGCCAGAACTCCCTTTGGAGTTCAATTCTGCTTCTCACACCCTTGCTCCTGGCTCCACCCCCCAAAGTCTCCTGGCTCCACCCCCCAAAGTCTCCTGGCTCCACCCCCAAACTCCCCAGATATTTCTTCAATTGGACGTGGCAGCCCTAATTAGAGGCCCCTTAGCTTCCGAGATCTAGAGATTGAGCGACACTCCCCATTTGCCAACGGTATCTGGGGCTCTGGGGGGGGCGGGCTGTAGTTTGAGGCAGAGGCACCAAATTTTTAGCATAGCATCCTGTGCCTCTCCTCAAAACACCCTCCAAGTTTCAAAAGGACTGGACCAGGGGGTCCAATTGTAGGAGCCCCCAAAGGAGGTGCCCCTTTCCTTCATTATTTCTAAAGGAGGGAAGGCATTTAAAAGATGTGCTGCCCCTTTAAATGTGATGACCCGAGTTCAATTATGCTTGTCACACCCTTGCTCCTGGCTCCACCCCTAAAGTCTCCTGGCTCTGCCCCCAAAGTCCCCAGATATTTCTTGAATTGGATTTAGCAACCCTACGTGGGTACCTGCCCTTATGGGCACCTTATGCATGCTCTCTGGCTTTCAGTTGGTCAGGGGCTTTAGCGTGCAGGAAGAAGCAGAGAGAAGGAGGCAGCCAAAGCCCCTCTCCTGCCAATCAGGACGGATCCAACATGTGTTTCTTTGCAGTAAAGATGAAAATCAGCAAGCCAAGACTGTGGTTGTTGTTTTTTTTCCCCTTCCTTTTTGCATGAATAAAAGGACGGGAGTCCAACAGATCCTTCAAATTACCAAGTCACATCTGGCGGCTTTGCACATTACATCCTGCATCAATCATATTCACAAGGGTTCTTTTCTATTATTTGTAAAACACACAAACACACACCAAACCTCAAGCTGGCCGCAACCAAGCTATTCTCTGTGAAGCAGAGGGGGGCTCGAACTAGGCCTGCTCCTTCTTCTCTCCCCACCAGCCTCTTGTCCAGCTCAACGTTAGGAAGACCTTCCTGACTATTAGAGCGGTTCCTCAGTGGAACAGGCTTCCTCCTCAGGAGGTGGCGGGCTCTCCTTCCTTGGAGGTTTTGAAACAGAGGCTAGAGGGCCATCTGACAGCAATGAAGATCTTGTGAATTTAGGGGGAGGTGTTTGTGAGTCCGCATAGTCAAAGCGATGGTATTCCCAGTACTAATGTGAGAGTTAGACCATAAGGAAGGCCAAGTGCAGAAGAATAGATGCTTTTGAGCTGTGGTGATGGAGAAGACTCTTGAGAGTCCCTTGGACTGCAAGAAGATCCAATCAGTCATTCCTAAGGGAAATCAACCCAGACTGTTCCCTGGAAGGTCAGATGCTGAAGCTGAAGCTCAAAGACTTTGGCCACCAAATGAGAAGGGAGCACTCCCTGGAGAAGACTCTTGAGAGTCCCTGGGACTGCAAGAAGATCCAATCAGTCATTCCTAAGGGAAATCAACCCAGACTGTTCCCTGGAAGGTCAGATGCTGAAGCTGAAGCTCAAAGACTTTGGCCACCAAATGAGAAGGGAGCACTCCCTGGAGAAGACTCTTGAGAGTCCCTTGGACTGCAAGAAGATCCAATCAGTCATTCCTAAGGGAAATCAACCCAGACTGTTCCCTGGAAGGTCAGATGCTGAAGCTGAAGCTCAAAGACTTTGGCCACCAAATGAGAAGGGAGCACTCCCTGGAGAAGACTCTTGAGAGTCCCTTGGACTGCAAGAAGATCCAATCAGTCATTCCTAAGGGAAATCAACCCAGACTGTTCCCTGGAAGGTCAGATGCTGAAGCTGAAGCTCAAAGACATTGGCCACCAAATGAGAAGGGAGCACTCCCTGGAGAAGACTCTTGAGAGTCCCTTGGACTGCAAGAAGATCCAATCAGTCATTCCTAAGGGAAATCAACCCAGACTGTTCCCTGGAAGGTCAGATGCTGAAGCTGAAGCTCAAAGACTTTGGCCACCAAATGAGAAGGGAGCACTCCCTGGAGAAGACTCTTGAGAGTCCCTTGGACTGCAAGAAGATCCAATCAGTCATTCCTAAGAGAAATCAACCCAGACTGTTCCCTGGAAGGTCAGATGCTGAAGCTGAAGCTCAAAGACTTTGGCCACCAAATGAGAAGGGAGCACTCCCTGGAGAAGACTCTTGAGAGTCCCTTGGACTGCAAGAAGATCCAATCAGTCATTCCTAAGGGAAATCAACCCAGACTGTTCCCTGGAAGGTCAGATGCTGAAGCTGAAAGACTTTGGCCACCAAATGAGAAGGGAGCACTCCCTGGAGAAGACTCTTGAAAGTCCCTTGGACTGCAAGAAGATCCAATCAGTCATTCCTATGGGAAATCAACCCAGACTGTTCCCTGGAAGGTCAGATGCTGAAGCTGAAGCTGAAAGACTTTGGCCACCAAATGAGAAGGGAGCACTCCCTGGAGAAGACTCTTGAGAGTCCCTTGGACTGCAAGAAGATCCAATCAGTCAGTCCTCAGGGAAATCAACCCAGGCTGTTCCCTGGAAGGTCAGATGCTGAAGCTGAAGCTCAAATACTTTGGCCACTGAATGAGAAGGGAGCACTCCCTGGAGAAGACTCTTGAGAGTCCCTTGGACTGCAAGAAGATCCAATCTGTCATTCCTAAGGGAAATCAACCCAGACTGTTCCCTGGAAGGTCAGATGCTGAAGCTGAAGCTCAAAGACTTTGGCCACCAAATGAGAAGGGAGCACTCCCTGGAGAAGACTCTTGAGAGTCCCTTGGACTGCAAGAAGATCCAATCAATCATTCCTAAGGGAAATCAACCCAGACTGTTCCCTGGAAGGTCAGATGCTGAAGCTGAAGCTCAAAGACTTTGGCCACCAAATGAGAAGGGAGCACTCCCTGGAGAAGACTCTTGAGAGTCCCTTGGACTGCAAGAAGATCCAATCAGTCAGTCCTCAGGGAAATCAACCCAGGCTGTTCCCTGGAAGGTCAGATGCTGAAGCTGAAGCTCAAAGACTTTGGCCACCAAATGAGAAGGGAGCACTCCCTGGAGAAGACTCTTGAGAGTCCCTTGGACTGCAAGAAGATCCAATCAGTCATTCCTAAGGGAAATCAACCCAGACTGTTCCCTGGAAGGTCAGATGCTGAAGCTGAAGCTCAAATACTTTGGCCACTGAATGAGAAGGGAGCACTCCCTGGAGAAGACTCTTGAGAGTCCCTTGGACTGCAAGAAGATCCAATCAGTCATTCCTAAGGGAAATCAACCCAGACTGTTCCCTGGAAGGTCAGATGCTGAAGCTGAAGCTCAAAGACTTTGGCCACCAAATGAGAAGGGAGCACTCCCTGGAGAAGACTCTTGAGAGTCCCTTGGACTGCAAGAAGATCCAATCAGTCATTCCTAAGGGAAATCAACCCAGACTGTTCCCTGGAAGGTCAGATGCTGAAGCTGAAGTTCAAAGACTTTGGCCACTGAATGAGAAGGGAGCACTCCCTGGAGAAGACTCTTGAGAGTCCCTTGGACTGCAAGAAGATCCAATCAGTCATTCCTAAGGGAAATCAACCCAGACTGTTCCCTGGAAGGTCAGATGCTGAAGCTGAAGCTCAAAGACTTTGGCCACCAAATGAGAAGGGAGCACTCCCTGGAGAAGACTCTTGAGAGTCCCTTGGACTGCAAGAAGATCTAATCAGTCATTCCTAAGGGAAATCAACCCAGACTGTTCCCTGGAAGGTCAGATGCTGAAGCTAAAGGTCGAAGACTTTGGCCACCAAATGAGAAGGGAGCACTCCCTGGAGAAGACTCTTGAGAGTCCCTTGGACTGCAAGAAGATCCAATCAGTCATTCCTAAGGGAAATCAACCCAGGCTGTTCCCTGGAAGGTCAGATGCTGAAGCTGAAGCTCAAAGACTTTGGCCACCAAATGAGAAGGGAGCACTCCCTGGAGAAGACTCTTGAGAGTCCCTTGGACTGCAAGAAGATCCAATCAGTCATTCCTAAGGGAAATCAACCCAGACTGTTCCCTGGAAGGTCAGATGCTGAAGCTGAAGCTCAAATACTTTGGACACTGAATGAGAAGGGAGCACTCCCTGGAGAAGACTCTTGAGAGTCCCTTGGACTGCAAGAAGATCCAATCAGTCATTCCTAAGGGAAATCAACCCAGACTGTTCCCTGGAAGGTCAGATGCTGAAGCTGAAGCTGAAAGACTTTGGCCACCAAATGAGAAGGGAGCACTCCCTGGAGAAGACTCTTGAGAGTCCCTTGGACTGCAAGAAGATCCAATCAGTCATTCCTAAGGTATATCAACCCAGACTGTTCCCTGGAAGGTCAGATGCTGAAGCTGAAGCTCAAATACTTTGGCCACTGAATGAGAAGGGAGCACTCCCTGGAGAAGACTCTTGAGAGTCCCTTGGACTGCAAGAAGATCCAATCAGTCATTCCTAAGGGAAATCAACCCAGACTGTTCCCTGGAAGGTCAGATGCTGAAGCTGAAGCTGAAAGACTTTGGCCACCAAATGAGAAGGGAGCACTCCCTGGAGAAGACTCTTGAGAGTACCTTGGACTGCAAGAAGATCTAATCAGTCATTCCTAAGGGAAATCAACCCAGACTGTTCCCTGGAAGGTCAGATGCTGAAGCTGAAGGTCGAAGACTTTGGCCACCAAATGAGAAGGGAGCACTCCCTGGAGAAGACTCTTGAGAGTCCCTTGGACTGCAAGAAGATCCAATCAGTCATTCCTAAGGGAAATCAACCCAGGCTGTTCCCTGGAAGGTCAGATGCTGAAGCTGAAGCTCAAAGACTTTGGCCACCAAATGAGAAGGGAGCACTCCCTGGAGAAGACTCTTGAGAGTCCCTTGGACTGCAAGAAGATCCAATCAGTCATTCCTAAGGGAAATCAACCCAGACTGTTCCCTGGAAGGTCAGATGCTGAAGCTGAAGCTCAAATACTTTGGCCACTGAATGAGAAGGGAGCACTCCCTGGAGAAGACTCTTGAGAGTCCCTTGGACTGCAAGAAGATCCAATCAGTCATTCCTAAGGGAAATCAACCCAGACTGTTCCCTGGAAGGTCAGATGCTGAAGCTGAAGCTGAAAGACTTTGGCCACCAAATGAGAAGGGAGCACTCCCTGGAGAAGACTCTTGAGAGTCCCTTGGACTGCAAGAAGATCCAATCAGTCATTCCTAAGGGAAATCAACCCAGACTGTTCCCTGGAAGGTCAGATGCTGAAGCTGAAGCTCAAATACTTTGGCCACTGAATGAGAAGGGAGCACTCCCTGGAGAAGACTCTTGAGAGTCCCTTGGACTGCAAGAAGATCCAATCAGTCATTCCTAAGGGAAATCAACCCAGACTGTTCCCTGGAAGGTCAGATGCTGAAGCTGAAGCTGAAAGACTTTGGCCACCAAATGAGAAGGGAGCACTCCCTGGAGAAGACTCTTGAGAGTCCCTTGGACTGCAAGAAGATCCAATCAGTCATTCCTAAGGGAAATCAACCCAGACTGTTCCCTGGAAGGTCAGATGCTGAAGCTGAAGCTCAAAGACTTTGGCCACCAAATGAGAAGGGAGCACTCCCTGGAGAAGACTCTTGAGAGTCCCTTGGACTGCAAGAAGATCCAATCAGTCATTCCTAAGGGAAATCAACCCAGACTGTTCCCTGGAAGGTCAGATGCTGAAGCTGAAGCTCAAAGACTTTGGCCACCAAATGAGAAGGGAGCACTCCCTGGAGAAGACTCTTGAGAGTCCCTTGGACTGCAAGAAGATCCAATCAGTCATTCCTAAGGGAAATCAACCCAGACTGTTCCCTGGAAGGTCAGATGCTGAAGCTGAAGCTCAAAGACTTTGGCCACCAAATGAGAAGGGAGCACTCCCTGGAGAAGACTCTTGAGAGTCCCTTGGACTGCAAGAAGATCCAATCAGTCATTCCTAAGGGAAATCAACCCAGGCTGTTCCCTGGAAGGTCAGATGCTGAAGCTGAAGCTCAAAGACTTTGGCCACCAAATGAGAAGGGAGCACTCCCTGGAGAAGACTCTTGAGAGTCCCTTGGACTGCAAGAAGATCCAATCAGTCATTCCTAAGGGAAATCAACCCAGACTGTTCCCTGGAAGGTCAGATGCTGAAGCTGAAGCTCAAATACTTTGGCCACTGAATGAGAAGGGAGCACTCCCTGGAGAAGACTCTTGAGAGTCCCTTGGACTGCAAGAAGATCCAATCAGTCATTCCTAAGGGAAATCAACCCAGACTGTTCCCTGGAAGGTCAGATGCTGAAGCTGAAGCTGAAAGACTTTGGCCACCAAATGAGAAGGGAGCACTCCCTGGAGAAGACTCTTGAGAGTCCCTTGGACTGCAAGAAGATCCAATCAGTCATTCCTAAGGGAAATCAACCCAGACTGTTCCCTGGAAGGTCAGATGCTGAAGCTGAAGCTCAAATACTTTGGCCACTGAATGAGAAGGGAGCACTCCCTGGAGAAGACTCTTGAGAGTCCCTTGGACTGCAAGAAGTTCCAATCAGTCATTCCTAAGGGAAATCAACCCAGACTGTTCCCTGGAAGGTCAGATGCTGAAGCTGAAGCTGAAAGACTTTGGCCACCAAATGAGAAGGGAGCACTCCCTGGAGAAGACTCTTGAGAGTCCCTTGGACTGCAAGAAGATCCAATCAGTCATTCCTAAGGGAAATCAACCCAGACTGTTCCCTGGAAGGTCCGATGCTGAAGCTGAAGCTCAAAGACTTTGGCCACCAAATGAGAAGGGAGCACTCCCTGGAGAAGACTCTTGAGAGTCCCTTGGACTGCAAGAAGATCCAATCAGTCATTCCTAAGGGAAATCAACCCAGACTGTTCCCTGGAAGGTCAGATGCTGAAGCTGAAGCTCAAAGACTTTGGCCACCAAATGAGAAGGGAGCACTCCCTGGAGAAGACTCTTGAGAGTCCCTTGGACTGCAAGAAGATCCAATCAGTCATTCCTAAGGGAAATCAACCCAGACTGTTCCCTGGAAGGTCAGATGCTGAAGCTGAAGCTCAAAGACTTTGGCCACCAAATGAGAAGGGAGCACTCCCTGGAGAAGACTCTTGAGAGTCCCTTGGACTGCAAGAAGATCCAATCAGTCAGTCCTCAGGGAAATCAACCCAGACTGTTCCCTGGAAGGTCAGATGCTGAAGCTGAAGCTCAAACTTTGGCCACCAAATGAGAAGGGAGCACTCCCTGGAGAAGACTCTTGAGAGTCCCTTGGACTGCAAGAAGATCCAATCAGTCATTCCTAAGGGAAAACAACCCAGACTGTTCCCAGGAAGGTCAGATGCTGAAGCTGAAGTTCAAATCCTTTGGTCACTCAATGAGAAGGGAGCACTCCCTGGAGAAGACCCTGATGCTGGGAAAGAAAGAAGGCAAAAGAAGAAGGGGACGGCAAAAGAGGAGATGGCTGGACAGCATTACTGTGATGTCACAAACACAAATTTGAGCAGACTTCAGATGGTGGAAGAAGAAGAAGATATTGGATTTATATCCCACCCTCCATTCTGAAGAGTCTCAGAGCGGCTCACAATGTCCTTTACCTTCCTCCCCCACAACAGACACCCTGTGAGGTGCGTGGGGCTGGAGAGGGCTATCCCAGCAGCTGCCCTTTCAAGGACAACCTCTGCCAGAGCTATGGCTGACCCAAGGCCATTACAGCAGGTGCAAGTGGAGGAGTGGGGAATCAAACCCGGTTCTCCCAGATAAGAGTCCTCACACTTCACCACTACACCAAACTGGCTCTCCCAGAAGCTGCCCTTTCAAGGACAATGTGAGGGCTATGGCTGACCCAAGGTCCTTCCAGCAGCTGCAAGTGGAGGAGTGGGGAATCAAACTCGGTTCTCCCAGATAAGAGTCTGCACACTTCACCACTACACCAAACTGTCTGTCCAAACTGGAAGACAGGAGGGCCTGGCGTAACTTTGTCCATGGGGTCACAAAGAGTCGGACTCAACTGTTGACTGTACCGCATAATTTGTGAGTTTCCTGCATTGTTCAGGGGGTTGGACTAGATGACCCTAGAGGTCCCTTCCAACTCTCTGATTCGATGATCTTTGTGTTACTTCTGTCCCGGTTCCTGCCCTGATGTCCTCTTCCAACCTGCAGAGGTACCAACTATTCAGCCCGTCTCTGCTGCTAGGCTTTCAAGAGAAACTTGCTTCGCATTCACGAGGAAGTGGTGACGTTTTTGTGGAATCACAGAATACGGAGGGGCCATCCAGGCCACTGAGTCCAACCCCCTGTGTTAAATACAGGGTTCGCTACATGGATTGTTGGGTACATGGACCAAAGTGAAGACCATTTTGTGTGTTCCTGCCTGAGGAATCACTCTAACGGTCAGGAAGCTCTTCCTAATCTTGAGCCAGAAACTCTTTGGATTTAATTTCAACCCACTGGATCTGGTCCTACCTCCTGGGGCCACAAGAAACAATTCCACACCCTCCTCTAGATGACAGCCCTTCAAGGACTTGAAGATGGCAATCAAAGAGCTATGATCACTACCACCTTGCCTCTTCATTGCGTTGTACCCACTATATTATATGGCTGTTCAAACAGGAACATGCTTGATTGATAACTCCAGAACAAGACAAAATGGCGGGGCCATGGCCCTACTTATATGCATGCAAAAGAACCAACCCCGGGTCTCTATTGCAGCAGAGTCTCTAGCCGTTGCTGCTGGGTATGCAAAGCTTCCAGCCAAACAAAGAACTCAGTACATAACACCCTGCTCAATCCACGATAAGTCTAGAGTTGGGGTGTTGAACTCATTTTTTATGAGGGCCGGATCCGACATAAATGAGACTTTGTCAGGCCGGGCCATGTGTATCATCAAGTATACATAAGAACATAAGAGAAGCCATGTTGGATCAGGTCAGTGGACCATCCAGTCCAACACTCTGAGTCACATAAGAACATAAGAGAAGCCCTGTTGGATCAGGCCAATGGCCCATCCAGTCCAACACTCTGTGTCACAAAAGAACAGAAGAGAAGCCCTGTTGGATCAGGCTAATGGCCCATCCAGTCGAACACTCTGTGTCACATAACAACATCAGAGAAGCCCTGTTGGATCAGGCCAGTGGACCATCCAGTCCAACACTCTGTGTCACATAAGAACACAAGAGAAGCCCTGTTGGATCAGGCCAATCGCCCATCCAGTCCAACACTCTGTGTCACATAAGAACATAAGAGAAGCCCTGTTGGATCAGGCCAGTGGACCATCCAGTCCAACACTCTGTGTCACATAAGAACACAAGAGAAGCCCTGTTGGATCAGGTCAGTGGACCATCCAGTCCAACACTCTGTGTCACATAAGAACACAAGAGAAGCCCTGTTGGATCAGGTCAGTGGACCATCCAGTCCAACACTCTGTGTCACTTAAGAACACAAGAGAAGCCCTGTTGGATCAGGCCAATGGCCCATCCAGTCCAACACTCTGTGTCACATAAGAACAGAAGAGAAGCCATGTTGGATCAGGTCAGTGGACCATCCAGTCCAACACTCTGTGTCACATAAGAGAAGCCCTGTTGGATCAGACCAATGGCCCCTCTAGTCCAACATTCTGTGTCACATAAGAACATAAGAGAAGCCCTGTTGGATCAGGCCAGTGGACCATCCAGTCCAACACTCTGTGTCACATAAGAACACAAGAGAAGCCCTGTTGGATCAGGTCAGTGGACCATCCAGTCCAACACTCTGTGCCACATAAGAACACAACAGAAGCCCTGTTGGATCAGGCTAATGGCCCATCCAGTCGAACACTCTGTGTCACATAAGAACATCAGAGAAGCCCTGTTGGATCAGGCCAGTGGACCATCCAGTCCAACACTCTGTGTCACATAAGAACACAAGAGAAGCCCTGTTGGATCAGGCCAGTGGACCATCCAGTCCAACACTCTGTGTCACATAAGAACATAAGAGAAGCCCTGTTGGATCAGGCCAGTGGACCATCCAGTCCAACACTCTGTGTCACATAAGAACACAAGAGAAGCCCTGTTGGATCAGGTCAGTGGACCATCCAGTCCAACACTCTGTGTCACATAAGAACATAAGAGAAGCCCTGTGTCAGAACTTGTATCTTTACTGCTGGTTCCCTATAATGTGACCAATGCTGTAATGTACTCTTACTGTGGCTTAGAGCTGCTTTGTTACTGAACCAAACTGACTCCATGTTGTAACCCTTGCTTGACCCAAAGGGCTTGAATAGTAATTAACCTTGCCCCACTGGTATCCAAAATATTTGGGGCTGTAGAATGAGTTATGTTATGTCTCTGCACATTCTCACACTGGGACCCTTTGAAGCCGAGTAGCATGGCCTTCGGAGTAGGGAGGCATCCTCTCTACTGATAGTGATGGTGAGAAGACAGATGTGCCTGTAACGGTGTGAATTGTGGCTTTGTGAGATGTTTGCTTTACGTGTATAAAATTGTGCTGGTGCTGGCTCTCGCCATCACTGTTATCTTGCCTTTTCCAGTGCTTAGTTCTCTTCAATAAAATCCTAACTTTGTAACCAAGTATGGGATCCGTTTGAAGTTCTTAAGTTCTGACATTATAACAGTGATCCCATTGTTCGTGGCTTATCTGTACTGGAGGCTTGGCCCGATGGCGGCCAAAGTGCCAGACGACGGAGAGCCCACCACCCCAATAGAGGACCCGCCGCTCGACCCAAATGTGACGGGGGTTCGGCGCAAAATTAAGGTCCCGGCGCCTTTCTCGGTCGACGCCGCGTTCCCAGCCCCGCGAACCTGGAGCCCGCGGCCATTGAGCTGATCCCAGGGCAACAGCTTCCCAAGGCGAGACTGTACTCCATGGGTTGGGCGGAGAAAGCTGAACTCCGAAAGTTTTTGGACAAGAATCTTAAGCGCGGCTTCATACGGCCGGCCACTGCCCCCCATGCCGCCCCCGTCCTCTTCCGAAAGAAAAAGGACGGGTCTCTTAGGCTTTGCACAGATTTTCGTGCTATAAACGGGATTTCCATGTCCAACGCCTACCCGATCCCGTTGATAAAGGATTTGTTGAACACCGTAGCAAAGGGAAAAGTATTTACAAAGCTTGATCTCCGAGACGCGTACTTCCGCGTCCGCATCAAAGAGGGGGACGAGTGGAAGACAGCATTCAACACCCCCCTGGGACAGTTTGAGTACCTAGTCATGCCCTTCGGACTGCAAGGAGCCCCCGGTGTATTCATGAACTTTATCAATGAAGTGCTACGGGAATTCCTGTTTAAGGGGGTGGTGGTGTACCTTGATGACATCATTATCTATTCACAAGATCTAAAGTCTCATGTGCCCCTGGTCCGAAAAGTGTTACGCACCCTTTGCAAACACAAACTGTATGCCAAATTGTCAAAATGCGAGTTCCACAAGACCGAATTGGAGTATTTGGGCTTCCGGGTGTCGGGGGAGGGATTGGCCATGGACCCCGCAAAGGTCCAAGCGGTACTAGACTGGGAGCCCCCTCGAACCCGCAAACAATTACAAAGTTTTATCGGGTTCGCTAACTTTTACCGCGACTTCATTAAGGGGTTTGCCACAGTCATGCTCCCCCTCACGGAACTCCTCAAAACCAAAGGGAAGGGTGACGAGGCGAAAAAGCCAGGCGCACGCCTAACGTGGACGCCTGAATGCCAAAAAGCTTTCACTGAACTGAAACGCCTCTTCACCTCCGAACCCGTGTTGGCTCATCCCGATGAACTGAAACCCTTCGTGGTCCAATGCGACGCCTCCGACGCCGCAGTGGGAGCCATATTGATGCAGAGAGGGGAAAATGGGGTGCTCCGTCCATGTGCCTATATCTCAAGGAAATTTTCCAACGAACAGAGAAATTGGTCGGTCTGGGACAAGGAGGCGTTTGCAGTCATGTTTGCCCTAAAAACCTGGCGCTCCTGGCTTGAGGGAGCGAGAGTGCCCTTTGAAATCTGGACCGATCATAAAAACCTCGAAGCCCTCACCGGGCGTCGCAAAATGACTGCAAAACAAATCCGGTGGGCAGGTTTCTTTGCTAAATTTGACTTTGTGCTGAAACACATCCCGGGCTCAAAGAACTTTTTAGCAGACGCCCTCTCTCGCATGCCTCAACACGACAGTCTCCGGGAGGAGGTAGTGGACTCATTAATTCCCCCCTCAGCCATCTCGGGGGGGGGGTCACTACCCGCTCCGGCAGGCAGACCAGCCCCCCGGATTCAGATCTGCTGCCTCGGTTCCTCTCAGAATATAACCAGGAGGCCGACCGCCCCCCTAACTTGGTTAAAGCCGAAAACGGGCTCTGGCTGCACAATGAAAAAATCTATGTGCCCACTCCCCTCAGAAAAGATGTCTTGGAGCGCTGCCACTCAAGTCGCCTGGCCGGCCACTTTGGCTATGTCAAAACCCTCAACTTACTCACCCGCCAGTTCTGGTGGCCAAAAATTAAAAAAGATGTATCGGAGTTTGTCCTTTCATGTCCCACCTGCCTCATGGCGAAAAGAAGGGGGGGTAAACCCCCGGGCCACCTGGTTCCCCTCCCTACAGCCACCCGACCGTGGTCGGTAGTCTCCATGGATTTCATTGTCGAACTCCCACCTTCACAGGGCAAAACAGTCATCTTGGTCGTAGTCGACACATTTTCAAAGCAAGCCCACTTCATCCCGTGCAAGAAACTACCCACGGCCAAAAAACTCGCCCAGCTCTTTTTCACCCACATTGTACGCCTACACTCGTTCCCAGACAAGGTCATTAGCGACCGCGGGACGTAGTTCGTTGCCAACTTCTGGCGGGAGTTCTGCAAACTCGCTGGCATCGAGCAGGGACTAAGCTCCGCCTACCACCCCCAGTCGGACGGACAGACGGAGAGGGTTAATGGTCTTCTGGAACAGTACCTCCGCTGCTTCATTAATTTCCAACAGTCCAACTGGGTGGATCTCCTCCCCTTTGCAGAATATGGCTACAACAATAGCCTCCATAGCTCAACCAAAACCTCCCCTTTTCAAATTATCAATGGTTACGAGGGCAAGCCGTTTCCCACTCTCGCCCTCCCCGCCAGCCCGGCCGAACCCACATCCTGTCAACAATGGTGGGAGGGCCTCCGTGAAGGCTGGAAGGGTATTCAGGAAAACCTGGAGGAAGCGAAAAAAGCCTACAAAAAGCAGTTTGACAAAAAACACTCCCAAGAGTGGGACCTGAAGGTGGGGGATACAGTTTTCCTGTCCACAAAAAACCTTCCCCTTCCCCAGCCCTGTCGCAAACTCGCACTGAAGTTCCTTGGGCCTTTCAAAATAAAAAGGGTAATCAACAAAGTGACCGTGGAACTAGAACTGCCCAAATCTCTAAGTAAGATCCATCCTGTTTTTCATTGCAGCTTGCTTCGGAAAGACCCTGGTGCTACGTCCTTCCATCCCAGGGCCCCACCGCCCCCTCCGACGACAGTGAGGGGTCAGAGTCACCATGAGGTCCAGGAGATCCTGGACTCAAAAGTCAAAAGGGGGAAACTGTATTATTTGATCAGGTGGAAACACTTCCCCCCGAGCTGTGACGAGTGGGTCGAATCGCAGAACGTAGCCGCTCCGCAACTGCTGAAAAAGTTTCACCTGCTGTACCCGCACAAGCCCAAGGCTGGCCCCGCGGGAGGGGGCGCTTAGGGGGGGCAGTATGTCAGAACTTGTATCTTTACTGCTGGTTCCCTATAATGTGACCAATGCTGTAATGTACTCTTACTGTGGCTTAGAGCTGCTTTGTTACTGAACCAAACTGACTCCATGTTGTAACCCTTGCTTGACCCAAAGGGCTTGAATAGTAATTAACCTTGCCCCACTGGTATCCAAAATATTTGGGGCTGTAGAATGAGTTATGTTATGTCTCTGCACATTCTCACACTGGGACCCTTTGAAGCCGAGCAGCATGGCCTTCGAAGTAGGGAGGCATCCTCTCTACTGATAGTGATGGTGAGAAGACAGATGTGCCTGTAACGGTGTGAATTGTGGCTTTGTGAGATGTTTGCTTTACGTGTATAAAATTGTGCTGGTGCTGGCTCTCGCCATCACTGTTATCTTGCCTCTTCCAGTGCTTAGTTCTCTTCAATAAAATCCTAACTTTGTAACCAAGTATGGGATCCGTTTGAAGTTCTTAAGTTCTGACACCCTGTTGGATCAGGCCAGTGGACCATCCAGTCCAACACTCTGTGTCACATAAGAACACAAGAGAAGCCCTGTTGGATCAGGTCAGTGGACCATCCAGTCCAACACTCTGTGTCACATAAGAACACAAGAGAAGCCCTGTTGGATCAGGCCAATGGCCCATCCAGTCCAACACTCTGTGTCACATAAGAACAGAAGAGAAGCCATGTTGGATCAGGTCAGTGGACCATCCAGTCCAACACTCTGTGTCACATAAGAACATAAGAGAAGCCCTGTTGGATCAGGTCAGTGGACCATCCAGTCCAACACTCTGTGTCACATAAGAGAAGCCCTGTTGGATCAGACCAATGGCCCCTCTAGTCCAACACTCTGTGTCACATAAGAACACAAGAGAAGCCCTGTTGGATCAGGTCAGTGGACCATCCAGTCCAACACTCTGTGTCACATAAGAACACAAGAGAAGCCCTGTTGGATCAGACTAATGGCCCATCCAGTCGAACACTCTGTGTCACATAAGAACATCAGAGAAGCCCTGTTGGATCAGGCCAGTGGACCATCCAGTCCAACACTCTGTGTCACATAAGAACACAAGAGAAGCCCTGTTGGATCAGGCCAATGGACCATCCAGTCCAACACTCTGTGTCACATAAGAACAGAAGAGAAGCCATGTTGGATCAGGTCAGTGGACCATCCAGTCCAACACTCTGTGTCACATAAGAACATAAGAGAAGCCCTGTTGGATCAGGTCAGTGGACTATCCAGTCCAACACTCTGTGTCACATAAGAGAAGCCCTGTTGGATCAGACCAATGGCCCCTCCAGTCCAACACTCTGTGTCACATAAGAACACAAGAGAATCCCTGTTGGATCAGACCAATGGCCCCTCCAGTCCAACACTCTGTGTCACATAAGAACACAAGAGAAGCCCTGTTGGATCAGGCCAATGGCCCATCCAGTCCAACACTCTGTGCCACATAAGAACATAAGAGAAGCCCTGTTGGATCAGGCCAGTGGACCATCCAGTCCAACACTCTGTGTCACATAAGAACACAAGAGAAGCCCTGTTGGATCAGGTCAGTGGACCATCCAGTCCAACACTCTGTGTCACATAAGAACACAAGAGAAGCCCTGTTGGATCAGGCTAATGGCCCATCCAGTCGAACACTCTGTGTCACATAAGAACATCAGAGAAGCCCTGTTGGATCAGGCCAGTGGACCATCCAGTCCAACACTCTGTGTCACATAAGAACACAAGAGAAGCCCTGTTGGATCAGGCCAATGGACCATCCAGTCCAACACTCTGTGTCACATAAGAACATAAGAGAAGCCCTGTTGGATCAGGCCAGTGGACCATCCAGTCCAACACTCTGTGTCACATAAGAACAGAAGAGAAGCCCTGTTGGATCAGGCCAGTGGCCCATCCAGTCCAACACTCTGTGTCACATAAGAACACAAGAGAAGCCCTGTTGGATCAGGTCAGTGGACCATCCAGTCCAACACTCTGTGTCACATAAGAACACAAGAGAAGCCCTGTTGGATCAGGTCAGTGGACCATCCAGTCCAACACTCTGTGTCACATAAGAGAAGCCCTGTTTGATCAGACCAATGGCCCCTCCAGTCCAACACTCTGTGTCACATAAGAACACAAGAGAATCCCTGTTGGATCAGACCAATGGCCCCTCCAGTCCAACACTCTGTATCACATAAGAACACAAGAGAAGCCCTGCTGGATCAGGCCAATGGCCCATCCAGTCCAACACTCTGTGTCACATAAGAACAGAAGAGAAGCCATGTTGGATCAGGTCAGTGGACCATCCAGTCCAACACTCTGTGTCACACAGTGCCCAAAAAATCAGGTGCCATCAGGAGTTCCACCAGTGGGGCTAGAAGTCCTCCCACTGTGCCCCCCGCAAGCACCAAGAATACAGAGCATCACTGTCCAAGACAGAGCTCCAACAATAAGCTGCCACTGATGGACCTCTGCTCCATATGCTTATCCAATCCCCTCTTGAAGCTGGCTATGCTTGTGGCCGCGACCACCTCCTGTGGCAGTGAATTCCACGTGCTAATCACCCTTTGGGTGAAGAAGAACTTCCTTTTATCCGTTCTAACCCGACAGCTCAGCAATTTCATTCAGTGTCCACGAGTTCTCGTATTGTGAGAAAGGGAGAGAAGTATGTCTTTCTCTACCTTCTCTAATCCACACATAATCTTGTAAACCTCTTATCATGTCACCCCACAGTCGACGTTTCACCATAGGGTAAGTGCCCAACTGTAAAGCCAGGTAGCAGAGATATACTCTTTAGAAAGGACACAGACAAACACAATTAAAGATTTAAAATCAAATATGCTTTAATTAAATGAAAGATTTAAAATGAAAGATTTAAAAGGGGCTTGGCTCAGTAGCTCTGCTGTCTGATTGAGAGAGCCTGGCAAAGCAAGCTCTGCCTCCCCCTCTTCCTCCCCAAGGGAGGAGCCTCAGCCAATGGAAAAAATGAGGGTTCCATTACCTTCCTCTGCAGTACTGACCTTGCTGGACTTCTGAGATCCAGTAAAATCAGACTATACCATGCTACCTTCCCTTCTGCTTATAAAAAAAGCACTCAGTTTCTCAAAAAGTTATACCCAGGAAAATCCTGTTGCTCTTTAAGTTGAATTATGCCCGGACTTGAATTATGTTTTGCATTGTTTAATGTGTCATGTCTCATATTCTAGGGTTTGTTTCAGTTTCCAGTAATGCAACTCCTATTGCGCTGCTTATGAGACGTCTCGTTCAACTGATCCCACCAATTTGCACTGTGCCGTCCACCTGGAGTCACAGTGGGAAAGGCTGAAAATAAAACAGAAATAATAAAATTGAAATTGTCAAACGGTATCGGGGAAATCAGCAGTGTTTCACGGGTGCGCTTCCTCGCTCGGTCGGATGAGAGGGCTCCTTTCCTCCTCCTCCACAGAGCTGTTGTCACCAGGCAGTGGTGACCATCAACCAGGTTGAAGAAGCTGGGCACGTTTAGCCTGGAGAGGAGACGACTGAGAGGTGATAGGATCACCATCTTCAAGTCCTTGAAGGGCTGTCATACAGAGGATGGGGTGGAATTGTTTTCTGTGGCCACGGAAGGTCGCACCAGAACCAGTGGGTTGAAATTAAATCAAAACATCTGGTTGTCAAATCTTGTAGACTGAAGCTTTGTCTACAGAATCATGGAAACTTCTCCATTACCATGGTACCATCTAGATTGGGCCCAATCGTATAGAGGATGGTGTAGAATTGTTTTCTGTGGCCCCAGAAGGTAGGACCAGAACCAAGGGGTTGAAATTATCATAGGAGTTTCCGGCTCAACATTAGGAAGAACTTCCTGACCGTTAGAGCAGTTCCTCAGTGGAACAGGCTTCCTCCTGGGGAGGTGGTGGGCTCTCCTTCCTTGGAGGTTTTTAAACAGTGGCTGGATGGCCCTCTGACAGCAGTGAGGATCTTGTGAATTTACGGGGAGGTGTTTGTGAGTTTCCTGCATTGTGCAGAGAGTTGATGGCCCTGGAGGTCCCTTCCAACTCTATGATTCTAACTGAGAAGCAGAAGTGGTTTGCCATTGTCTTATAAGAACATAAGAGAAGCCTTGTTGGATCAGGCCCATCCAGTCCTACACTCTGTATCACACAGTGGCCAAAAAAATTATATATATGCACACACACACACTGTGGCCAAACGACTGCTCAGCAATTTCATCGAATGCCCATGAGTTCTTGTATTGTGAGAAAGGGAGAAAAGTACTTCTTTCTCCACCTTCTCCATCCCATGCATAATCTTGTAAACCTCTATCATGTCACCCCGCAGTCAACATTTCTCCAAGCTGAAGAGCCCCAAGCGTTTTAACCTTTCTTCATAGGGAAAGTGTTCCAAACCTGTAATCATTCTAGTTGCCCTTTTCTGCACTTTTTCCAATGCTTCCTCTGCAGAGTCTTCCTTGGTGGTCTCCCATCCAAGACTTACGATGACCCCAGCAAGGGGCTTTCCAGGCAAGTGAGAAACAGAGGTGGTTGGCCATTGCCTTCCTCTGCAGAGCCTTCCTTGGTGGTCTTGCATCCCAGGCTTCTGGCGACCCCAGCAAGGGGCTTTCAAGGCAAGTGAGAAGCAGAGGTAGTGGCGTAGTGGTTAAGTGCATGGACTCTTATCTGGGAGAACCGGGTTTGATTCCCCACTCCTCCACTTGTACCTGCTGCAATGGCCTTGGGTCAGCTATAGCCCTCACATTGTCCTTGAAAGGGCAGCTTCTGGGAGAGCCAATTTGGTGCAGCAGTTAAGTGTGCAGACTCTTATCTGGGAGAACCGGGTTTGATCCCCCACTCCTCCACTTGCAGCTGCTGCAATGGCCTTGGGTCAGCGATAGCTCTTGCAGAGCTGTCCTTGAAAGGGCAGCTTCTGGGAGAGCCCTCTCAGCCCCACCCACCTCACAGGGTGTCTGTTGTGGGGGAGGAAGATAAAGGAGATTGTGAGCCGCTCTGAGATTCAGAGTGGAGGGCATGGTAAAAATCCAATATCATTATCATCATCTTCTTCTTCTTCTTCGCTGGAGCTATTTTTGCCTTGCTTCTGGCATACTCATGCCTGAAGAGGGAACACGTGGCGGGAAGAGGAGTTAATTATTATCGCCTTTAACAATTTCCCTGTAACTCCTGCTATCGATAACCTTGTTGTTCTACAATTTGCTCTCCCTGTGTGAGGCCTCTTCCCGAGATCGCGGGATGATAGGCAGCCGTGCGCCAGCCATTTCTCCGCTAACTCCAGAGGCTTCCTGGCCAAACAGCCCACCGCGGATAATCCAGGTAGATAAGGAATCAATGCGCAGAAGAGATTTAGCCGACCGTGGGAGGGGAACGGATACAGCTGCTTCGGCTTTGGAGAATGGAGCTCTTCTCTGCGCTTCTCCCCAAATATGGAGGATTATTGAGAGAGAGAAACATGCCAGGTGTTAGGGGATAGAAAAAAAAAAATGTCCCAGCGAGATCATTTAGCAAAGCCTGAAAGTTTGAAGCACACACTGCTGAAGAAAATTTTTGTTGTTGTTCAGTCACACAGTCGAGTCTCACTCTCTGCGACCCCCTGGACCAAGTCACGCCAGGCCCTCCTGTCTTTCACCAACCTCCGAAGTCTGCTCCGATTTGTGTTAGTTACATCAGTAACGCTGCCAGTCATCTCACCTTTTGCCGTTCCCTTCTTCTTTGGCCTTCTGTCTTTCCCAGCATCAGGGTCTTCTCCAGGGAATGCTCCCTTCTCATTGGGTGGCCAAAGGATTTGAGCTTCAGCTTCAGCATCTGACCTTCCAGGGAACAGTCTGAGTTGATTTCCCTTAGGACTGACTGATTGGATCTTCTTGCAGTCCAAGGGACTCTCAAGAGTCTTCTCCAGCACCACAGCTCAAAAGCATCTATTCTTCTGCGCTTGGTCTTCCTTATGGTCCAGCTCTCACAGCCATACATTACTACTGGGAATACCATCACTTTGGCTATACAAACTTTTGTTGGCAGGGTGATGTCTCTACTTTTTATTATACTGCCCAGGTTCACCATAGCTGCACTCCCAAGGAGCAGACACAATGATGATGTCAATCACAAGTCATTGTAGCATATTGTACCATCGAGTTTTCCCTCCCAAATTGCTAGAGCATCCGGGAAAACTACAGAGCTTTCCCGGAAGCTCCTATAGTGGCCGGCGCACAATGTCAACAGCACGATGACATCACTTGTGAGTGACGTCATTGTGCCACGTGTGCAGAAAACAGTCCCTTGCTGGAGTCTATGGGGGACTTGGTAACCCTATCATCAGGAGCCTCGCTGGGCCCCATCTGTTAAGGGTGCCAGCTTCCAGGTGGGACCTGGGGTTTCCTGGAGTTACAGCTTATCTCCAGAGATCACCTCCCCAGAGAAAATGGCTGCTTTAGAGGGTGGACTCAGTGGCATTGTACCTCAAAGAGATCCCTTCCCAATACCTCCAGGTGGGCGAGGGGGCGGGAAGGCACTGCCTCTTTGTCCCTCTCAGCTTGGCTTCGCGAACGAAGATTTAAGAAGGGTGCAATAGTCCACGTTTGCTGCAGGCTCGCTGGTGGCTGACAAGACCAATGTGGGACAGGCAGGTCCGGCCACAGCGGCTGCAGGGAAAAGTCTGATTTAGGGTTGGTCCTGTAGCAGTGCGATTCTTCCTCAATCTCCTTTTGTCCTCAAGACCAGCTATGCGTGCGTTCTCAAAGGAAGAGACAGCCTGGTGGATGGTGTGCCTCCATGCTTTGCGATCTGAGGCTAGGTCAGACCACTGGTGATGGTTGATGTGACAGGTGCTAAGGGATTTCTTCAAGGAGTCCTTGTACCTCTTCTTTGGTGCCCCTCTATTTCGATGGCCGGTGGAGAGTTCGCCATACAGGGCAATCTTGGGAAGGCGGTGGTTTTCCATCCTAGAAATATGCCCTGCCCAGCGCAGCTGCGTCTTCAACAGCAGTGCCTCGATGCTGGTAACCTCTGCCCGCTTGAGGACTTCAGTGTTGGTCACAAAGTCACTCCAGTGGATGTTAAGGATGGTGCGAAGGCAGCGCTGATGAAAGCGCTCAAGGAGTCGCAGGTGATGACGGTATAAAACCCACGATTCGGAGCCATAGATGAGGGTTGTCATCACAACCGCTTTGTATGCCTCTTTGTAAGCACATCCAAACCAGTGTTCCTTCTAAGCTGAGTTAGTGTGAGCTAGCTCACAATTTTTTAGCCTCCGGGTCACACATTTTTGTCTTGGCTCAGGAAACATGGCCCCCCAGCAAACTAATTTATGTGGTAGCTCAAAACTAGAGCTGTCAAGACCCCCATGGCCTCTGGCGTGGGACCCTTTTCATGAGCACTTTGCACGCGCAGCACAACGCCATCACCCGCAAGTGACATCGTCATGCCGGTGGTGTCGCACGCCTGTGTTGGTGGGTGGACCCTGTGGTACGCCATAGACTCTAGGTGCAATCCCTCCCCAAATTCCCCCCACCCCAGGCACCACCCCCAGATCTCCAGGAATTTTCCAGGCTGGAGTTAGCAACCCTAGTGGGGCCGTAGGTAGGGTTGCCAATCCCCAGGTGGTGCCAGGGGATCCCTCCGTTTGGAGGCCCTCTCCCTGCTTCAGGATAATCAGAAAGGGGGGGGATGGGAAAAGGGAATGTCTGCTGAGCACTCCATTACATCCTATGGAGATTGATTTTCATAGGGTATAATGGAGAATTGATCTGTGGGTATCTGGGGCTCCAAAGGGGATGATTTTTGAATTAGAGGCACCAAAATTCCAGCATAGCATCTGGTACCTCTCCTCAAAATACTCCATGAGTTTCAAAAGGATTGGACCAGGGGGTCCAATTCTATGAGCCCCCAAAGAAGCTGCCCCTGCCCTCCATTATTTAAAACGAGCAGGTACTTTTAAATGCGATGGCCAGAACTCCTTTTGGAGTTCAATCGTGCTTGTCACACCCTTGCTCCTGGCTCCACCCCCAAAGTCTCTTGGCTCCACCCCCAAAGTCTCCTGGCTCCACCCCAAAGTCTCCTGGCTCCACCCCCCAAAGTCTCTTGGCGCCGCCCTCAAAGTCTCCTGGCTCCACCCCAAAGTCTCTTGGCTCCACCCCAAAGTCTCCTGGCTCCACCCCAAAGTCTCCTGGCTCCACCCCCTAAAGTCTCCTTTTTCCACCCCCAAAGTCTCTTGGCTCCACCCTTAAAGTCTCCTGGCTCCACCTGCAAAGTCCCCTGATATTTCTTGAGTCGGACTTGGCAACCCTCGCTGTAGGCATTGGCCCAGCCCACTGTTTGCGCCAGAGAGCAGAAACAGAGATCCCATTCCAAGCAAGCGAAGCCGGCAGAGAGCAATTTGTAACTACTAGCCTGACTCCGAAAGCAGTTCTGGATGACCGAATTATTCCACTGTGATTGACGCTAATACAGTGAGCAGCTCACAGCTCTGATCCGGATCTTTGCCCTCCGTTGTCTTAGCAACTTGACAGAAAGGCAGGCCCTTTTGAGCTCATTCCAAGCCTTGACTAGTGTCAGGAGCATTTTTCAATGTGTGTTTATGAGCTCTCCCTCTCTTTCTCTCTCTTTCAATACTCTTCTTTAATTTGCCACCTGGTCCAGAAAGGCCGCTTCCCCGGCTCGGCTGTTGCCTCTGCGGCCTTCCCTCTTTTCCCTTTTGATCAGAAACCAAGGAAGGTTTTCCTCCGTAGCAACTTTTCATCCAAACCTGCAGGAAGGGCTGGTGCCAATCCGCTACCTTGTGAGCAAACTGTAATCACTGAATTGTTCAAGGGATAATTGCGCCTTGATAGCAACACAGTAGTAACTCTGGCTTTTATTGCCGTTTGTGTTAAATATAATTGCCATGTAAATTATAGCGGGGGAAAAGCACCGACCATAAATGATTATGGAGAACTTGTGGTGTGCAGGAACCGGGAAGGGGGGGGGGATGGGATGGTGCTGGAGGGTAACAGAGAGAAACAGGCAGATGCGGGAGAGGGAAAGGGCACATTGAACTTCAGAGCTGGAAAAGATGAAAGGAGAGAGCTCAATTGGAAGAGAGACATGGGAGTAGTCTTTGCTTCTGTGATGGACTCATCGTATGTGAATTCCTAGAGTCTGATCACAGAGGCTTACATATGAAGCTGCCTTCTACTGAATCAGACCCTCTTTGGTCCATCAAAGTCAGTATTGTCTACTCAGACTGGCAGCAGCTCTCCAGGGTCTCAAGCTGAGGTTTTTCACGCCTACTTGCCTGGACCCTTTTGAGTTGGAGATGCCAGGGATTGAACCTGGGACCTTCTGCTTGCCAACAGATGCTCTACCACTGAGCCACCGTCCCTCCCTTAAAGTTGCCTTCATTCCTTGTGAACATATGAAGCTGCCTTCTACTGAATCAGCTCCTCGGTCCATCAAAGTCAGTATTTTCTACTCAGACTGGCAGCGGCTCTCCAGGGTCTCAAGCTGAGGTTTTTCACACCTACCTGCCTGGACCCTTTTTAGTTGGAGATGCCGGGGATTGAACCTGGGACCTTCTGCTTACCAAGCAGATGCTCTACCACTGAGCCACCGTCCCTCCCTTAAAGTTACCTTCATTCCTTGTGAACATATGAAGCTGCCTTCTACTGAATCAGACCCTCGGTCCATCAAAGTCAGTCTTGTCTACTCAGACTGGCAGTGGCTCTCCAGGGTCTCAAGCTGAAGTTTTCCTATTTGCCTGGACCCTTTTTGGGAGATGCCAGGGATTGAACCTGGGACCTTCTGCTTACCAAGCAGATGCTCTACCACTGAGCCACAGCCCCATTCATGGCTCTCCAGGGTCTCAAGCTGAGGGTTTTCACACCTATTTGCCTGGACCCTTTTTAGTTGGAGATGCCGGGGATTGAACCTGGGACCTTCTGCTTACCAAGCAGATGCTCTACCACTGAGCCATAGCCCCATTCATGGCTCTCCAGGGTCTCAAGCTGAGGTTTTCCACATCTACTTGCCTGGACCCTTTTTAGTTGGAGATGCCAGGGATTGAACCTGGGACCTTCTGCTTACCAAGCAGATGCTCTACCACGGAGCCATAGCCCCATTCATGGCTCTCCAGGGTCTCAAGCTGAGGTTTTCCACATCTACTTGCCTGGACCCTTTTTAGTTGGAGATGCCGGGGATTGAACCTGGGACCTTCTGCTTACCAAGCAGATGCTCTACCACGGAGCCACTGTCCCTCCCATCCCTTTCGGTAGTTAGGTTCTATAACACTCCCCCTGGGGCATATCCATAGGCAGCAGGATATGCAGCTATTTTTAGGGTTGCCAGCCTCCAGGTGGGAGCTGAGGATTTTCCGTTTTTAGAACTGATCTCCAGCTGGCAGAGGTCAGCTCCCCAGGAGAAAATGGCTGCTTGGAAGGGTGGGCTTTATGGTATTGCACCATGCTGGGACCCCTCCCCTCCTCAAACCACACACTCTCCTAGCTCCACCTCCAAAGTTTCCAGGTTCTTCAGAGAGGTTCATGGTCACGGATATTGCCAGAGTAGGCTCTTGGAAAGACGCTATTCACGGGCCCTGTGCCCCATTTTGCTCTTACACAATGTGCCCCAAACAAAAACACACAAGAGAAGAAGAAGCTGATATTGGATTTATATCCTGTCCTCCACTCCGAATCTCAGAGTGGCTCACCATCGTCTTTATCTTAATAATAATAATAATAATACTTTTTATTTGTATCCCGCCCTCCCCACACAAGCAGGCTCAGGGCAGCTCACAACATATAAATGCAATACAATACAATAAAATCATACATAGCAATAAAATCATCTTAAATCAATATACAGTTACATTAAAATTAACATTAAGGTGCTAAATAGATCTTCTTAAGTTCAGTGGAAAGAAAAGAAAACATACACAGCGACATTATCTTAGCTCGGTATGGGCGAAGGCTATCAAATCTTGTAGACCAAAGCTTTGTCTACAGAATCATGGAAACTTCTCCATTATCATGGTACCATCTAGAATGGGCCCAATGCCTGCTCTTTGTGCTATCATATAGAAGATGGTGTAGAATTGTTTTCTGTGGCCCCAGAAGGTAGGACCAGAACCAGTTGGTTGAAATCAAATCAAGAGTTTCTGGCTTAACATTAGGAAGAACTTCCTGACCGTTAGAACGGTTCCTCAGTAGAACAGGCTTCCTCCTTGGGAGGTGGTGGGCTCTCCTTCCTTGGAGGGCGACAAAAATAGGGGTCTGGAGACCAAGTCCTATGAGGAAAGGTTGAAGAAGCTGGGGATGTTTAGCCTGGAGAAGAGACGGCTGAGAGGTGATAGGATCACCATCTTCAAGTCCTTGAAGGGCTGTCATTTAGAGGATGAGGGGTCTGGAGACCAAATCCTATGAGGAAAGGTTGAAGGAGCTGGGAATGTTTAGGCTGGAGAGGAGGCGACTGAGAGGTGATAGGATCAGCATCTTCAAGTCCTTGACAGAGCAGGGATGGCCAATGGTAGCTCTCCAGATGTTGTTTGCCTACAACTCCCATCAGCCCCAGCCATTGGTCATGCTGGGTGGGGTTGATGGGAGTTGTAGGCAAAAAACATCTGGAGAGCTACCGGCCACCCCTGCTATAGAGGATGGTGTGGAATTGTTTTCTGTGGTCCCAGAAGGTAGGACCAGAACCAATGGGTTGAAATTCAATCAAAAGAGTTTCCGGCTCAACATTAGGAAGAATTTCCTGACCGTTAGAGCGATTCCTCAGTGGAACAGGCTCCCTCCTCGGGAGGTAATAGGCTCTCTTTCCTTGGAGGTTTTTAAACAGAGGCTGGATGGCCATCCGACAGCAATGAAGATCCTGTGAATTTAGGGGGAGGCATTTGTGAGTTTCCTGCATTGTGCAGGGGAATGGACTAGATGACCCTGGAGGCCCCTTCCATCTCTATGATTCTATGAGTCCCCCAACGGCCTCTGGGCCCTAGCAGAGGCATGCAGCAGATGATGGCGATAAATGTTGCTGACTCCTCCAGAGAGCCGCAGCCCCTCAAGATTTCCATCCTGATAGATTTTTAATTGCGGGGAGGGGAAACGTGACCTTTCCAAACCACCAGCTGGAAAACAATAACAGGAGCGCTTCTGAAAAGCATGGCGCAGCGGTGTCCTGCCACCGATTCAATTACAATCCGGCACACTCGGTGAATGAGTTTCTCTTTCCCTTCCCTGTATCTCTGCACCGTCTAGGCAAGCTTTATTATCATTGCAGCAGGGACGTGGATGGATTCCAGCCCCTTACGTCAGACCTTTAACATCATTTAAGCACGGCGAGCGGAAGGCTTTTCCTCGCTGCTTAAGAGAACCGATTTTGCAAAGGCCGCTGAAGAAGAGTAATCTTCAGGCAGGAAGAGGCATCTGGGAACCCTGCTGTAATTCCTTAAGAGTGGGCTCTGTTGGAGGTTTGGAAGAGAGCCAAGTGGTACGTCCAGCGCCGCCACCCTCTACAGCTGCTCAGAAGTCTGCTGAAGCCAATATCAGGATAACAGCTACAACTCTTACAAAACAAGACCGTGGATAAATTACTGTCAAACTCCTGACAATGTAGGACCAGAACAGAACCAATGGGTTGAAATTATATCAAAAGAGTTTCCGGCTCAACAATAGGAAGAACTTCCTGACCGTTAGAGCGATTCCTCAGTGGAACAGGCTTCTTCCTTGGGAGGTGGTCAGCTCTCCTTCCTTGGAGGTTTTTAAGCAGAGGCTAGATGGCCATCTGACAGCCATGAAGATCCTGTGAAATTAGGGGGAGGTGTTTGTGAGTTTAGAGCGGTTCCTCAGTGGAACAGGCTTCCTTGGGAGGTGGTGGGCTCTCCTTCCTTGGAGGTTTTTCAACAGAGGCTAGATGGGCATCTGATAGCAATGAAGATCCTATGAATTTAGGGGGAGGTCTTTGAGAGATTCCTGCATTGTGCAGGAGGTTGAACTAGATGACCCTGGAGGTCCCTTCCAACTCTTCTATGATTCTAACAGGCTTCCTCCTCGGGAGGTGGTGGGGTCTCTTTCCTTGGAGGTTTTTAACAGAGGCTAGATGGCCATCTGACAGCAATGAGGATCCTGTGAATTTAGGGGGAAGTGTTTGTGACTTTCCTGCATTGTTCAGGGAGTTGGACTAGATGACCCTAGAGGTCCCTTCCAACTCTATGCTTCTATGAGAGAGCAGTTCCTCAGTGGAAAAGGCTTCCACAGGAGGTAGTGGGCTCTCCTTCCTTGGAGGTTCTTAAACAGAGGCTGGATGGCCATCTGACAGCAATGAAGATCCTGTGAATTTAGGGGGAGGGGGTTTGTGAGTTTCCTGCTTTGTTGGACTTGATGACCTTGGTGGTCCCTTTCCACTCTATGATTCTATGTCTTTAAAGGTTCATATAAAGACAATTCAATAATCCATTCAAATGCATAATTAAGCAATAGTTTCCGATATAGTAGTAAACTCATCCAGTTCAATAAAGTGCTTGTGCAATGTCGTCCTTCATTTATAACTGGTGTATAATCCGGAATCTTGTACTGGACACTCCAAAAACTACCTCCAACATCGCTCACTAACTGGTCTTCTACAGTGGAAAAAAACTGTACACAAATGCCACTGTAGAAGATTTTGTGCTGGGTATGAGTGGTAGCATGCTGGAGTGGTCTGGAACCTATTAAATTGTGGACTACTTACCCATCCCTCCATGAGGAAGGTTGACTGAAACGTCCTGACTAGCTAGCGAGTGATGTCCAAGGTGGTTTTGGGGGTGTCCAGTACAAGATTCCAGATTATACACCAATTATAAATGAAGGATGACATTAAGAACATAAGAGAAGCCCTGTTGGATCAGGCCAATGGCCCATCCAGTCCAACACTCTGTGTCACATAAGAACATAAGAGAAGCCATGTTGGTTTTAAACAATTTATTGGTAGCATATGGTTACAAAGCTTATCTATTCTTTAATTTTTTCTTTTTTCACATTAACCCATATGACATTTTCATCCCCCCTCCCTCCAATGTTGACTTCCCCGAGGTTATAAGTTCAAATCCATACTAAAGGCACTTCTGACTGCTCAAAGTTCCATATATATATTCTTACAACTAAAAAAATGTCCAATATTTCTTTACTTTCCAAGTTTTCTCCATATATCCTTTAAATTTTCTCCACTCCCTTTTGAATATCTCTAAATCATAGTCTCTTAGTGTTCTGGTTAATTTGTCCATTTCACACCACGATAAAACTTTCATGGTCCATTCCCATTTCTCTGGTATTTTTTCTTGCTTCCAAAGCTGCGCGTACAAAGTCCTAGCAGCTGATAACAGGTACCAAATTAAAGTCCTGTCTTCTTTTGGGTATTTTTCTAATTGTAATCCAAGTAAAAACGTCTCTGCAATTTTCTTAAAATCATAGCCCAAAATTTTGGTGATTTCTTGTTGTATCATCTTCCAGAATTCTTTCGCTCTTTCACATGTCCACCACATATGGAAGAAAGAACCTTTATGTTTTTTACATTTCCAACATCTATCCGACATTTTCTTACTTATCTTAGCCAATTTTTTCGGAGTCATATACCACCTATACATCATTTTAAAACAGTTCTCCTTAATGCTTTGACAAGTTGATATCTTCATTGAGTTCTTCCAGAGGTGCTCCCATGTTTCCATTTGTATTTCTCTATTCACATTAATTGCCCATTTGACCATTTGAGACTTTACTACTTCTTCTTCTGTAGACCATTTCAATAATAACTTATATACTTTTGATATCAATTTTTCATTGTCACCTAACAGGACTCTTTCCAGTTCTGTTTGTTCTCGTCTAATCCCCTCTGATTTTATGTCATTTTCCATCAAACTTTTAATTTGTTGCATTTGAAACCAGTCATAATTGTTATTTAGCTCTTCTGAGGTTTTTAATTCAATTTTGTCTCCTTGAATCTTAAGCAGTTGGTTATATGACATCCCGATTGTAAAAGAAGCAAAACAATTCAACAAATGGCAAAGGAAAATCTCTGATTTCATTTGGGCCGGAAAGAAACCAAGGATTAAGATGAAGATCTTAACGGATGCCAAAGAGAGAGGAGGTTTTCAACTTCCCGATCTAAGACTATACCACGATGCAGTTTGTTTGACATGGATAAAAGATTGGATAATGCTGTTAGACAAAAAACCTCTGTGGTTAGAAGCTCACGGAAATAGATTCGGCTGGCATGCATACATGTACTATGGGAAGAATAAAATGGATGGTTTTTTCTCTCACCACTATGTCAGAAATACATTACTAAATACTTGGATAAAATACAAGAAATACGGGGACGAGAGAAAACCATTATGGATAGTGCCAGCAGAAGTAATAAAAATAACAGCCGATTCTGAAGATAAGAGAAGCCATGTTGGATCAGGCCAGTGGCCCATCCAGTCCAACACTCTGTGTCACATAACAACATAAGAGAAGCCATGTTGGATCAGGCCAGTGGCCCATCCAGTCCAACACTCTATGTCACATAAGAACATAAGAGAAGCCATGTTGGATCAGGCCAGTGGCCCATCCAGTCCAACACTCTATGTCACATAAGAACAGAAGAGGAGCCTTGTTGGATCAGGCCAGTGGCCCCTCCAGTCCAACACTCTGAGTCACATAAGAACATAAGAGAAGCCCTGTTGGATCAGGCCAATGGCCCATCCAGTCCAACACTCTGTGACACACAGTGGCCAAAAAACCCACAAACAGGCACCATCAGGAGGTCCATCCGTGGGGCCAGGATACTAGAAGCCATCCCACTGTGCCCCTCCCAAGCACCAAGAATACAGAGCATCACTGCCCCAGACAGAGAGTTCCAACAATATATATATATATATATATATATATATATATATATATATATATATATATATATATATATATATATATATATATATATATATATTTTATTTTATTTTATTTGAGATTTATATCCCGCCCTTCCCACCAGGTGGCTCAGGGCGGCTTACAACATATAAAAACTAACATAAAATATAAAATTATGCATAAAAAATAACATTCCAAATTTACATAATTAAAATCTAGACATTCACATAATTATGTACTTAAAACATTCAAGACATACAGCGGTCTTACAGCTACACTCAGTTTCAAATTCCCATGTTTCAGCGTTTCAGTATTTCAGTGCTGGTTAGTTCTAGTTGGTTGTAAGCCAGCCGGAAGAGGACTGTCTTACAGGCCCTGCGGAATTGAACAAGGTCCCGCAGGGCCCTTACCTCTTCCGGCAGCTGGTTCCACCAGGAGGGTGCCATTACTGAGAAGGCCCTATCTCTTGTAGTTTTCAAACGGGCTTCCTTTGTCCCAGGGACAATCAGGAGATTTTGAGTTCCCCAATACACAGTGGTTAATAGCCACTGATGGACCTCTGCTCCCTATGCCTATCCAATCCCCTCTTGAAGCTGTCTATGCTTGCAGCCACCACCACCTCCCATGGCAGTGAATTCCACGTGTTAATCAACCTTTGGGTGAAGAAGTACTTCCTTTTATCCATTCTAACCCAACTGCTCAACAATTTCATTGACTACCTAGAAAGGGAGAAAAAGGACTTCTTTCTCTACCTTCTCTATCCCATGCCGAATCTTGTACACCTCTATCATGTCACCCCTCGATCAACATGGCACTCTATTGAACTCGATGAGTGTTACTATATAGGAAACCATTGCTTTATTGTTCATCTGAATGGATTATTGAATTGTCTTTGTATGAACCTTTACATACATTGTCAAGAGTTTGTCAGTAATTTTGCCACGGTCTTGTTTTGTAATAGTTATTGTTGTTCTGTGGGTCTTTCGCCTTCTTAATCAATATCAGGATAACAGCTGGCATCCTAGAGAAGCGGAGGGGACAGGCAATCCACTCACCCTGGAGTTACAACTGCCGCACAGCAAAGAGCCCCCATGTGATCAGGCAAAGCCAAGAGATTCTTTGCATTCACTGCCACAGGAGGTGGTGACGGCTGCCAGCATAGCCAGCTTCAAGAGGGGATTGGATCAACATATGGAGCAAAGGTCCATCAGTGGCTATTAGCCACAGTGTACTGATGGAACTCTCAGTCTGCGGCAAGTGATGCTCTATTCATGGTGCTTGGGGGGGGGCAACAGTGGGAGGGCTTCTAGGGTCCTGGCCCCACTGGTAGACGTCCTGATGGCACCGGGAAGGGGGGGGGAGTTGGCCACTGTGTGACACAGAGTGTTGGACAGGGTGGGCCATTGGCCTGATCCAACATGGTTCTCTTATGTTCTTATGTGACACAGAGTGTTGGACTGGATGGGCCACTGGCCTGATCCAACATGGCTTCTCTTTTGTTCTTATGTGACTCAGAGTGTTGGACTGGATGGGCCACTGGCCTGATCCAACATGGCTTCTCTTTTGTTCTTATGTGACGCAGAGTGTTGGACTGGAGGGGCCACTGGCCTGATCCAACATGGCTTCTTTTATGTGACACAGAGTGTTGGACTGGATGGGCCTTTGGCCTGATCCAACATGGCTTCTCTTATGCTCTTATGTGACTCAGAGTGTTGGACTGCATGAGCCTTTGGCCTGATCCAACATGGCTTCTCTTCTGTTCTTATGTGACTCAGAGTGTTGGACTGGATGGGCCTTTGGCCTGATCCAACATGGCTTCTCTTATGCTCTTATGTGACTCAGAGTGTTGGACTGCATGAGCCTTTGGCCTGATCCAACATGGCTTCTCTTCTGTTCTTCTGATTCTATCCCTGTACTGATAAACCCTGGCGAAGTCAATGGCACTAGCTGATTCCAACACTCCATCTTGAGTAGCCCCCCCCCTTCCGACTTCCCCCGCAGTGTCTCAAAAAGAGCATGCAAAAAAATCAAGGCACTTCTGTCTCCCTTTCACTATTATAATTTTAATAATCCAAGACGATTTGAATTTGCAATTTCCTTTCTGAACTTTGTTGAATACGGCTTTAGCGCGTTTTGACTACATTTAATTCAGCTTCATTAAATGGGCCACTCATACAATCAACCGTTCACAGGAAAAAAAAATATTTAATTTTTTTTTAAAATAAAATCTTCCATCAAGCTCAGGCTCATTATATTTCCTTTGGTTCCTTCTCCCAAAGGTATTTCGAGACCGAATTAACTGTTCTTCCGTTAACAGAAGTCACTTTTTTCTCTCTCAGAGCAAGCCTGGAATATTAAGAACGGTGGCCATTTTCATATTGGTTCAGAAGGGGGGGGGGGTCACATCCCATGTCCCCCTGCACTGTCCTATGCCAGCAGTCATCCTGTGTTAGCCTAGGGTTGCCAAGTCCCCACTGGCACAAATGGGGGACTTTTTTTTGCATGTGCTCAGTTCACAGAAATGATGTATTACACCAGGCACATCATGTGGGGGGTGCTCTAGGAAATAAAGGGCAACTCTACGGTTTTGCATGGGGATCCTACCATAGAGTTCCCCCCAAAAAAAACTGCTAGAGCGTCCCCATCCGAAACCATAGTTTCCCGCAAAATCCTAGACTGTCGCTGGCACGATACATCCCTTCTGGGTGCCGCACATGCCGCGCAGTGGTGGGACTCTTTGGGGGGCTGGGATCCCCCCCCCCCCCGACAGCCTCTTCCTTGCCAGCTGGTTGGGGTCTGCCAAACTGGGGATCCCCCACCCCCAGCAAGAGCTTGCCAGCCCTATGCTAGCCCTGCATAGGGGGAGCCAACTGGTGGACTTCTACTGAGTAGTTTGGCTTTCTTTGCACGGCTATGCCAATTAGGTCAGGAACCTCATCCAGCAACGGGGTAAGAATCTCCAAACAAGCCTCTGTGATCTGGAGATTGATTCCATGAAGACAGATTCGGGTGGGCAGTCATGTTGGACAGAAGAAGGAGGAGGAGGAGGAGAAGGTGTCAGACTTGGAACTTCAAAGTAAAACGGACCATCGTTTGTAGCAGATTAATCCATTTATTTGAGAACTAGTGGTCTGGGACAGGGACGAGTTGAGATTGATACAATTCAAAGCAAAGCATACTATTTTAACCTCTAACATCAAAAGCTCAACAATAAAACCATCCTCACGCTTTCGGGAGGCCGTAGCCGGTTCCCAGGCCTCCTCATCTCTTTCTCAAGGAAGGAACCCTGCTGGTTACCTTGAGGCTCGCTATCTTCAAAGCCCTGTTACATTTGTTAGTGCTATGCAAGGAATTCTCATGGGAGTTGCGAAAGTGTTTGAAATGCAAACCTTTATTCAGAGGGTTAGTAGAATCATTCAAAATGGAGTTAGTTAGGGCAAGGGGACACGAACAGTTTAAGGCACATTTAAACAGGTAAGTTCCATTGTCTGACAGAAGGAGAAGAGGAGGAGGAAGAAGAAGAAGGAGAAGAGGAGGAGGTAGAAGGAGAAGAAGAAGGGGAAGAAGGAGAAGAAGAAGAGGAGGAAGAAGAAGAGGAGAGGGAAAAAGAAGAAGAAGAGGAGGAAGAAGGAGAAGAAGAAGAGGAGGAGGAGGAAGAAGGAGAAGAGGAGGAGGAAGAAGAGGAAGAAGAAGACGAGGAAGAAGGAGAAGAGGAGGAGGAAGAAGAGGAAGAAGAGGAGGAGGAAGAAGAAGGAGACGAAGAAGAGGAGGAAGAGGAAGAAGGAGAAGAAGAGGAGGAGGAAGAAGGAGAAGAGATAGAAGGAGAAGAAGAAGTGGAAGAAGGAGAAGGAGAAGAAGAGGCAGAGGAGGAGGAATAAGGAAAAGAAAAAGAGGAGGAAGAAGAAGGAGAAGAAGAGGAAGAAGAAGAAAAAGAAAAAGGAGAAGAGGCAGAAGGAGAAGAAAAGGAAGAAGAGGAAGAAGAAGGAGATGAAGAAGAGGAGGGAGGAGAAGAAGAGGAGGAGGAAGAAGGAGAAGAAGAAGAAGAAGAGGAAGAAGAAGAAGGAGAAGAAGACGGAGAAGGAGAAGAGCGGCTTACAATCTCCTATATCTTCTGCCTCCACAACAGGCACTCTGTGAGGTGGGTGGGGCTGAGAGGGTTCTCACAGCAGCTGCCCTTTCAAGGACAGAGACTCAGAGCGGCTTACAATCTCTTATATCTTCTCCCCCCACAACAGACACCCCGTGAGGTGGGTGGGGCTGGAGAGGGCTCTCACAGCAGCTGCCTTTCAAGGACAACTCTTGCCAGAGCTATGGCTGACCCCAGGCCATCCCAGCAGCTGCAAGGGGAGGAGTGGGGAATCAAACCCGGTTCTCCCAGAATAAGAGTCCACACACTTAACCGCTATACCAAACTGGCTCTCAAAAACTGAAACAGCAGTTCGATTCCCGGGGGCACCTTGAAGACCAATAAAGTTTTATTCTGGGTAGAAACCTTCATGCGCGTGCACACTTCTTCAGATACAATGAAATGGAAGTCCGCTGGGTGAGCGGCAAAGTAGCATACACACAATAAACAGTTCCAGGTGGGCGGCCACATTGGTCTGAAGCAGCAGAACAAAGTTTTGGTCCAGGGGCACCTTGAAGACCAACGAAGTTTTATTCATGGTATAAGTATCCTGCGCAAGCCAGGGGTGGCCAAACTGCGGATCGGGAGCTACATGCGACTCTTCCACACATATTGTGTGACTCTCAAAGCCCCCGTTGCCCCGTTGGGTGGATTGGAGAAGGTGTTTGTTTTGTTTTTTTTAAATCACTTATTCAAGCCAATCCAGCTGGTGGCTTGGAGAATGCATTGAAAATTAAAGTTGCTTTCTTTATGCCTCCCCCTCCATCTTTTTGCCTCCCTTCTGCCCTTTCTTGTGGCTCTCAAACTTCTGACATTCATGTCTTGTGGCTCTCCGACGTCTGATGCTTATTTTATGTGGCTCTTACATTTAGCAAGTTTGGCCACCCCTGGCTTAAACCTTGGATAAAACTACGTAGGTTAGTATTAGAGGTACCACAGACGCAGTTCTCATAATGAACTGTGTTTAACAGAGTTAAGGGCCATTTCCCTACTGACCTTACTCCAGAGCGACGTCCCTCTTCATCGCGCAGCGTCTGCGCGGATTTCCTACCAACTGCTGCGCACAACCAGGAAGTGCCGCGGCTTTTGCGTCGCAGATGTGAACCGCTAAAAACCAGTTTACATCTGCGACGCAAAAGCCGCGGCTCTTCCTGGTTGTGCGCAGCAGTTGGTGGGAAATCCGCACAGACGCTGCGCAGTGAAGAGGGATGTCGCTCCGGAGTAAGGTCAGTGCCAGTTTGGTGTAGTGGTTAAGTGTGCGGACTCTTATCTGGGAGAACCAGGTTTGATTCCCCACTCCTCCACTTGCACCTGCTGGAATGGACTTGGGTCAGCCATAGCTCTGGCAGAGGTTGTCCTTGAAAGGGCAGCTGCTGTGAGAGCCCTCTCCAGCCCCACCCACCTCACAGGGTGTCTGTTGTGAGGGGAGAAGACATAGTGTCAGAACTTTTATCTGTTATGTATGCTGAGCTTAGTATTCTTAGCCTAACTGACTCCATATTGTAACTGCCAACTAACTCATGTCCTTGCAATAAAACCTACTAACCAAATGCCTTGCATTTCAAACAAAATGTAACCACTGAAGGGTGACAGATAGCCTCTGGCAAACATCTGCAGGTGTCCTTTGAAGATGGCCTGCCAGAGCATCGCAGCAGGGCTCCTTCCTCCTACGCAGAGATAAGAACCCTGGGAACAGACAGTTGTCTCCCAGAGTGTGAGAAATGGTTTTATTGTTTGTGCTGTAACCCCTTAAAAAGTGTATCAATGACTGAGCCTGTTATCAGAGTCAATTTGTGCTCCACCGAACATAGTTCTCAATAAATGCTTTATACTTTTGGTAACAAAGTAATGAGCGTCGTTTGAAGTTCTTCAAGTTCTGACACATAGGAGATTGTAAGCCGCTCCGAGTCTCTGATTCAGGGAGAAGTGCGGGATATAAATCTGCAATTCTTCTTCTTCTTCTTCTTCTTCTTCTTCTTCTTCTTCTTCTTCTTCTTCTTCTTCTTCTTCTTCTTCTTCTTCTTCTTCCAGTTTGGTGTAGTGGTTAAGTGCGCGGACTCTTATCTGGGAGAACCGGGTTTGATTCCCCACTCCTCCACTTGCAGCTGCTGGAATGGCCTTGGGTCAGCCATAGCTCTGGCAGAGGTTGTCCTTGAAAGGGCAGCTGCTGGGAGAGCCCTCTCCAGCCCCACCCACCTCACAGGGTGTCTGTTGTGGGGGAGGGAGATAAAGGAGATTGTGAGCCGCTCTGAGACTCTTCGGAGTGGAGGGCGGGATATAAATCCAATATCATCATCTTCTTCTTCTTCTTCTTCTTCTTCTTCTTCTTCTTCTTCTTCTTCTTCTTCTTCTTCTTCTTCTTCTTCTTCTTCTTCTTCTTCTTCCAATGGTCCCAAGTCAGATGGGGCGTTCTGAGTCAGAGAAAGCATTTTGGATTTGGTCCAAAAGACAACAGAGAGTAAAAGACCGGCTTTACCACTGTCATAATTTTTCAGCAATTGATCATGGACAGGAGTCTCGTGAATCTGGAGGCGAACAAAGTCTGTCAGAAGGTATTGAAATTTTTTTATGGTCCCGACTCCAGGAAAAAAGGAGAGTAGGAGAGAAAAGAGGGGGGAAAGCTTGAGCCCAGATTGATTCTTACCTCATATCATTAAAAAATAAATTGCAGGAGCACTATAACATAAAGTACAAATCAATCTTATTTTTTAACACCAGAAATAACCTAATGAAATACAAGATTGATTCTGAATACGGGTTTCTTCGTGAGGGCCCAGCAGGAATTGATTACGAAATTGAATGTCTGGGAGCCGATAAGATGAATTTGGAATAAATCTTACTTTTAACTACTCTCTTTTTCTATTCATAAAAAAAAAAAAATAAGATTGATTCCAATCAAAACTTCTCCTCCAGAAAGTGGGGGGGGGGAGAGGAGGAAAGCCAAAGGAAGAAAAGAGACGGGCGACGCTTTTCGATTCGTCAAGCCCATTTTTCAGTGGAACGGTGCTGGATTTCGGAGTCTATCGCTGCTCAGCTGCGCTACCCCCAGAGAGGAAAAATATGAGGCGCAATATTTCTGATTTACGGCCTGGAATGAGACAGTAATGATCATAATAATCAGGATGAGAAGAAGGAGTGAACCACAAGTGGATGGTCTCTCCCTTGACTGATTATACTAAAAAATGCCTGCAACCGAAAGCTGGGAGGGCGGATGCCTCCATTTCCCAACAGGCTTCCAACGTCTGCTGGAGTCATTCCGCCGGATTCCTTCACCACTCCTTACTCCATTACAAAAGAATGCGTGGAAAACCAGAGTGCGCCAAGAAAGGAGGGGCGCATCAGAGTCACGCCAGGCTCAGGAATCGCCATACTTAACAGAAGAACAGAAGAGAAGCCATGTTGGATGAGGCCAATGGCTCATCCAGTCCAACACTCTGTGTCACACAGTGGTCCAAAAACCCCGGTGCCATCAGGAGGTCCACCAGTGGGGCCAGGACACTAGAAGTCCTCCCACTGTTGCCCCTCCCAAGCACCAAGAATACAGAGCATCACTTGCCCCAGACAGAGAGTTCCAACAATATGCTGTGGCTAATAGCCCCTGATGGACCTCTGCTCCAGATCCAATCCTCTCTTGAAGCTGCCTATGCTTCTAATGAGACCATACCTGGAGCAAGTTTCTAATCGACCAGGGGGCTCTGGATCACAACTGATCACCAGACCAACAGAGTTTTATTTTGTGTGCACACACACTTACTTCCTCAGGTACAATAAAATGGGAGTTACCATTCCACCAGTGGGGTTTTTTTTTTTGAGCAGGAACGCGCAGGAACGTCGCCAAAGCTGGCTTGACATCAGGAGGTGTGGCCTAATATGCAAACGAGTTCCTGCTGGGCATTTTCTACAAAAAAGCTGTGTGGAACAAAGGTGACATCAGGGGCGTGTGGCCTAATATGCAAATGAGTTCCTGCTTGGCTTTTTCAACTAAAAAAAGCCCTGATCATAGGTATAATAAATTGTGTTTAACAGATACAAGGTCCCAAATGGAATACCAAGTTTAGTTTATATGGTAACCATTTGTTTGGGTTTCATTCCAGGGGAAAACGGAAAGAAATAAATATATCCAAATTGGAGATAGATGGGCAGCTCCACCCTTCTTAATTGTGGAATGCAGAGTCCTTGGCCGTTTTCCCACAGAAGAAATTGGATTTATAAAGGTAAAGGTAGTCCCCAGTCATTTCTGATTCTGGGGTGACGTTGAATCACAACGTTTTCATGACAAACTTTTTACGGGATGGTTTGCCATTGCCATCCCCAGTCATCTACACTTCCCCCCCCCCCCCAGCAAGCTGGGCACTCATTTTATCAACCTCAGAAGGATGGAAGGCTGAGTCAACCTCGAGCCAGCTACCTAAACCCAGCTTCTGCCGGGTTTGAACTCATGTCGTGAGAAGAGAGCTTGGACTGCAGTACTGCAGCTTTACCACTCTACACCACGGGGCTATATTGGATTTATATCCTGCCCTATACTTTGAATCTCAGAGTCTCAGAGTGGCACACAATCTCCTTTACCTCCCTCCCCACCCCCTACAAAAGACTCCCTGCGAGGTGAGCGGGGCTGAGAGAGCTCTCCCAGAAGCTGCCCTTTCAAGGACAACTCCTGCGAGAGCTATAGCTGGCCCAAGGCCATTCCAGCAGCTGCAAGTGGGGAATCAAACCCAGTTCTCCCAGATAAGAGTCCGCACACTTAACGACTATACCAAACTGAAATATGTATTATGGGACACTGGAGTTTTGGGGGTTACTTATATGGACTTTTTCTGACATAAGGCATTTTTTTTTGTTATTAATTGTTGATCCTATCTATTGTGTACTGTTTTACCTTGTTAGTTTTATGCTGTAAGCCATCCTGAGTCCCTTTTGGTGGGTAGGGCTGGATATAAATTGAATAAATGAAATGGAATTGAGGCTGAATGGAGACAGAGTGAGAGGGTCTCTGGAGTAGCAGCAGGTAGATGTTCTAAATAAATAAATCCTAAGAAAACAAGAAAAGCTTTGCTGGATCAGACCAGGGAGGGTCCATCTAGTCCAGCCTCCTGTCTCACACAGTGGCCAGCCGGTTCCTCTGGAGAACATAAGAACATAAGAGAAGCCATGTTAGATCAGGCCAATGGCCCATCCAGTCCAACATTCTGTGTCACACAGCGGCCAAATATACACACACACACACACACACACACACACACTGTGGCTAATAGCCACTGATGGACCTCTGCTCCATATTTTTATCTAACCCCTTCTTGAAGGTGGCTATGCTTGTGGACGCCACCACCTCCTGTGGCAGTGAATTCCACATGTTAATCACCCTTTGGGTGAAGAAGTACTTCCTTTTATCCGTTTTAACCTGTCTGCTCAGCAATTTCATCGAATGCCCACGAGTTCTTGTATTGTGAGAAAGGGAGAAAAGGACTTCTTTCTCTACTTTCTCCATCCCATCCATTATCTTGTAAACTTCTATCATGTCACCCCTCAGTCGACATTTCTCCAAGCTAAAGAGCCCTAAGCGTTTCAACCTTTCTTCATAGGGAAGGTGTTCCAGCCCTTTAATCATTTTAGTTGCCCTTTTCTGAACTTTCTCCAATGCTATAATATCCTTTTTGAGGTGCGGCGACCAGAACTGCACACAGTACTCCAAATGAGACCGCACCATCGATTTATACAGAGGGCCAACAACAAGGCACAGAGGCCGAGGCCTTCCCCTGAGAAGAACATCAGAAGAGCCCTGCTGGATTAGACCATGGAGGGTCCATCTAGTCCTGCCTCCTGCGTCACATAGTGGCCATCTCCTCTGGAGGGCCAGTAACAGGGCAGAGACTAGACTACTGCACCTCGAGACTAGACTACTGCAATGCCCTCTACATGGGGCTGCCCTTATACCGAACACGGAAACTTCAGGTAGTCCAGAACGCGGCGGCCAGGCTGCTAGTGGGACTACCACGGTGGGAACATGTGCGGCCTGGGCTGCGGGATCTGCATTGGCTGCCGGTTGTGTACCGTGTTCGCTATAAAGTGCTGGACATCACCTTTAAAGCCCTATATGGCCGAGGACCTGCCTACCTAAGGGACCGCCTCTCCCCATATGTTCCCCAGAGAGCACTGAGATCTAGCTCTCAAAATCTTCTAACAATCCCTGGGCCAAGAGAGGCTAGATTGAAGACAACCAGGGAGCAAGCCTTCTCAGTAATGGCCCCTCGATGGTGGAATCATCTTCCAGAGATGGTACGAGCCCTGCGGGACCTGAAGCAATTCCGCAGGGCTTGCAAAACATTTCTTTTCCAGCTTGCTTTTGAGACAGAACCTGACTAATTTGACGTGTAGCCATTTAGCCATCTTGTGGCTATTATGACTTACAGTATTTTATAGCACCTATTTTATCTATTTTAAATAATTTATTATGTAATTGATTATATTTAAAACTGTTGTTTACATTGTTTTACTTGAATCATGGAATTCCATATCTGTGAGCCGCCCTGAGCCCGCCTCTGGCGGGGGAGGGCGGGATACAAAAATAATTTATTATTATTATTATTATTATTATTATTATTATTATTATTGAGAGAGAGGCCAAGGCCTTCCCCTGAGCAGAACATCAGAAGAGACCTGCTGGATCAGACCAGGGAGGGTCCATCTAGTCCAGCCTCCTGTCTCATACAGTGGCCAGCCTGTTCCTCTGGAGGGCCAACAACAGGGCAGAAAGCCTGAGGCCTTCCCCTGAGAAGAACATCAGAAGAGCCCTGCTGGATCAGACCAGGGAGGGTCCATCTAGTCCAGCCTCCTGTCTCATACAGTGGCCAGCCTGTTCCTCTGGAGGGCCAACAACAGGGCAGAAAGCCTGAGGCCTTCCCCTGAGAAGAACATCAGAAGAGCCCTGCTGGATCAGACCACGGAGGGTCCATCTAGTCCAGCATCCTGCCTCACACAGTGGCCATTTCCTCTGGAGGGCCAGTAACAGGGCAGGGAGGCTGCGGTCTTCCCCTGAGAAGAACATCAGAAGAGCCCTGCTGGGTCAGACCAGGGAGGGTCCATCTAGTCCAGCCTCCTGTCTCACACAGTGGCCAGCCAGTTCCTCTGGAGGGCCAGTAACAGAGCAGAGAGGCCGAGGCCTTCCCCTGAGAAGAACATCAGAAGAGCCCTTCTGGATCAGACCACGGAGGGTCCATCGAGTCCAGCCTCCTGTCTCATTCAGTGGCCAGCCAGTTCCTCTGGAGGGCCATCAACAGGGCAGAGAGGCCGAGGCCTTCCCCTGAGAAGAACATCAGAAGAGCCCTTCTGGATCAGACCACGGAGGGTCCATCGAGTCCAGCCTCCTGTCTCATTCAGTGGCCAGCCTGTTCCTCTGGGTGAGACAGAGGGCCAACAACAGGGCAGAGAGGCTGAGGCCTTCCCCTGAGAAGAACATCAGAAGAGCCCTGCTGGATCAGACCAGGGAGGGTCCATCTAGTCTAGCCTCCTGTCTCACACAGTGGCCAACCAGTTACTCTGGAGGGCCAGCAACAGGGCAGAGAGGCCGAGGCCTTCCTCTGAGAAGAACATCAGAAGAGCCCAGCTGGATCAGACCAGGGAGGGTCCATCTAGTCCAGCCTCCTGTCTCACACAGTGGCCAACCAGTTACTCTGGAGGGCCAACAACAGGGCAGAGAGGCTGAGGCCTTCCCCTGAGAAGAACATCGGAAGAGCCCTGCTGGATCAGACCAGGGAGGGTCCGTCTAGTCCAGCGTTCTGTCTCACCCAGTAGCTGCCCAGTTCCTTTGCCTACTACCATGCCACACACCCTTGATGTAGCCAATCCTCCTGGAGCTTACAGTAGGCCCTGTACGAAGAGCCCTGTATGCTCTTGGAGGATTGGTAACATCAGGGGGTGTGGCCTAATATGCAAATAGGCTTCCCAAACCTCCCGCTCTGGCGGGAGACTTCTGGGTTCGCAGCCTCATCTCCCACTCTTCAAAACTCTGGAAGCGGGGGTGGGGGCTGGAGGGGGGGAGAACATACCTTTAGGCTTCATGTTGTAGAGCTCCTGAGCCGTTTGCAAAATGTCTGCCCCTTTAAGGCTGGGCAGGAAGCAGAAAGGGCTTCTGAGAACGGCCCCTCCCTTTCTTTTGCTTTCGTTTTCACAGGAAGTAGAGTCGTCCGGAGGAAGATCTGGTAAGTGTGTGTGTGTGTGAGAGGGAGGGGGCAGGGGATTCCCTAGTTTGGAGGCCCTCCCCCCCTTTAGAAAGCGTGGGGGGGGAGGGAAATGTCTACTAGGCACTCTATTATTCCCTATGGAGATCGATTCCCATAGGGAATAATAGGAAATTGATCCGTGGGTATTGGGGGCTCTGGGGGGGCTATTTTTTGAGGTAGAGGCACCAAACTTTTAGTATAGCATCTAGTGCCTCTCCCCAAAATACCCCCAAGTTTCAAAACGATTGGACCAGAGGGTCCAATTCTATGAGCCCCAAAAGATGGTGCCCCTATCCTTAATTATTTCCTATGGAAGAAAGGCATTTAAAAAGGTGAGCTGTCCCTTTAAATGTGATGGCCAGAACTCCCTTGGAGTTCAATTATGCTTGTCACATCCTTGTTCTTGGGTCCACCCCCAATGTCTCCTGGCTCCACCCCCAAAGTCTCCTGGCTCCACCCCCAAAGTCCCCAGATTTTTCTTTAATTGGACTTGGCAACCCTATATGCAAAGGAGTTTCTGCTACCAAAAAAAAGCCCTTGGTCTGATCTGATGGCGCAGGAAATTGTTCTGAGTCATCACGCCAGTCACTTAAGCCCATTCCTCCCTCTCCCATGCTCAGAGAGGAAGAACGAGCGCACGCATCTTGTCTTCGTTCTGACATCCTTTCAAGGGTTTATAGTGGCATGTTCCCTTTTCATCATCTTGAGGCCGAGGTTGAACGTTCATGGGTCCTAGGGTTGCCAATCCCCAGGTGGGGGCAGGAGATCCCCGGGTTTGGAGACCCTCCCCCCGCTTCAGGGTCGTCACAAAGCGGGGAGATGGGAGGGAAGTGTCTGCTGGGAACTCAGTTATTCCCTGTGCAGATTTATTCCCATAGAAAATAATGGAGAATTGATCCGCGGGTATCTGGGGCTCTGGGGGGGCTGTTTTGGGGGGTAGAGGCACCAAATTTTCAGTATAGCATCTAGTGCCTCTCCCCGAAATACCGTCCATGTTTCAAAAGGATTGGACCAGGGGGTCTAATTCTATGAGCTCCAAAAGAAGGTTCCCCTATCCTTCATTATTTCCTATGGAAGGAAGGCATTGAAAAGGTGTGCCGTCCCTTTAAATGTGATGACCCGAACTCCCTTTGGAGTTCAATGATGCTTGTCACAGCCTTGACCTTGGCTCCACCCCTAATGTCTCCTGGCTCCACCCCCAAAGCCCCCAGATATTTCTTGAATTGGACGTGGTAACCCTAATGGGTGCCTCAGTCCCCTCCCCATGGGTTTGGCTGCCAAGGCTTCTAATCATCTTGTGAGGCTCCCCAAGTTGGAATCGTCCCTCGTCGCTCTTCGATTTGCAATGCCCCAAAGGGCACACCGCTTGGCTACTCCCACTAGCGATCTCCGCCCCCCCACACACACACACTCAAGGAGGGCTTTTTTTGTAGCAGGAGTTCCTTTGCATATTAAGCCACGCCCCCCTGATGTAGCCAATCCTCTTGGAGCTTGCAGTAGTACCTGTATTAAGTATGAAAGCGCCAGGAGGATTGGCTACATCGGGGGGGGCGTGGCCTAATACGCAGAGGAGTTCTCACCAGCGCTTTTTTTGTCACTACAAAATAACTGTGCCAAAAAACCCAAAAACTCTTCGATACAAGCTAGGAAAAGTTTAGATGTGCATAAGCAACTGAAGCTCATACAATATCAAAGTAGATAAGAAGATGAAGAAGATATTGGATTTATATCCCCCCCTCCACTCCGAAGAGTCTCAGAGCGGCTCACAATCTCCTTTATCTTCCTCCCCCACAACAGACACCCTGTGAGGTAGATGAAGATATTGGATTTGTATCCCGCCCTCTACTCCAAAGAGTCTCAGAGCGGCTGACAATCTCCTTTCCCTTCCTCCCCCACAACAGACACCCTGTGAGGTAGATGAAGATATTGGATTTATATCCCGCTCTCCACTCCAAAGAGTCTCAGAGTGGCTCACAATCTCTTTTACCTTCCTCCCCCACAACAGACACCCTGTGAGGTGGGTGGAGCTGAGAGGGCTCTCCCAGCAGCTGCCCTTTTAAGGACAGAGTCTCAGAGCGGCCTACAATCTCCTTTACCTTCCTCCTCCACAGCAGACACCCTGTGAGGTGGGTGGGGCTGAGAGGGCTCTCACAGCAGCTGCCCTTTCAAGGACAACCTCTGCAAGGGCTATGGTTGCCCCAAGGCCATGCCAGCAGGTACAAGTGGAGGAGTGGGGAATCAAACCCGGGCTCTCCCAGATAAGAGTCCGCGCACTTAACCACTACACCAAACTGGCTCTCCGTACGAAGAGCCCTGTAAGCTCTTGGAGGATTGGCTACATCAGGGGTGTGTGGCCTAACAGGCAAAGGAGTTCCTACTACAAGAAAAAGCCCTGCACACAAGGAATCCAGGATACAAAATTTAAGGGAAACGTCTCCACAAGATTGTGTTCGGACTGAGCATGCTTCTTGGGTTCCTGACTCATGAATAATATCTTTCTTCTCCTGTTTATTGTTTAGAGATGACCTGTCCACTTTGTGTCCCTTAGGTGCCTCCTCACACTGGTTTCCCCCCCGAGAGCTGGCCTTAGAGTGTCTGGCCCCCTAGGCATGGCTGACTTCTGATTTCCCCCTCCTGCACTGATAACATTACTGAGTCACAGGGGGGACACCCCATTCAGTGCGTGGCAGGGCAAAAGCCACAACCTTCGGGGTGTCTCCTGTTCGATGCATCAGGGAGACCTTCCCTCTCGCTCCCGCTGGCTCCACTGAGTCTCCAACGGTTGCTGGCAAAACTTTTTTTTTTTGAAGACCCAGGGGAAAACATGAAATGGCTGGGCATTGTGAGCTTTTGTGCATCATTTGCTTTGTGTGCTGGTCAACCAATGGAGAAAAGAGACTTTGCTCTGTAGCTCCGGTGCGATTGGGCAAGCCTGGCAAAGCAAGCTGTGATGCAGAAGGAAGCAAGAGAGAGAGAGAGAGAAGGAAGCAGATGAAAATGAGTTGCTCGTGGGCCTGATAGAAGCCCTCTAGGGGGGGTCTGATCTGTCCCTCGAGCTGCATGTTTAGCCTAAAGAATACTTCACTGCTAAGTTACTGCAGGAATAAAGTCCTGCTTCTTGAAATGATACATCCAAATATACCCCGTGTCAACTTTGAGGGTCCTTTTCATGCACGGCGCTTAGATCACCTTTGTGCCTCTCTACTGCTCTTCAAAGCCCACCGTCATTGTTCATGCGGAACACAAAGTGGAATTTGTAATGCAAATAAGCATTCTGGTCAATGGAGCTTTTGCATTCAGATCGCTTCAAAAGTCGCTTTCAAACCCTGCTCTGAAGAGAAGCCCCCAGTCTAGGGACCGGCACCCCAGGGACCCTCGGATATGCTGAGCACCAAACTGAGGAATTAAAGAGGGTCGGGGAGGGCAGAGAGGTGTGAAGGTCAGGCAAACAGCTTTGAGAGCCGTATGCAGATTTCCCCACTCATCTTTTCTCTTTTTGGGGGGGAACGGCACAAAGATCTGACGGTTTCAGGAGAGCGGCTTTGTTGTCTGTTAAACAAATGGCAGGATATGAAATCCCTGCTGCCGCCCCATTCGGTGCATTGTTGAATTATCTATTCGGAGCTATTGATGACATAGATAGGGCCGTGGCAATTAATGCGCCGGCTGCCAACAAGGTGACAGTCTCTTCTGGCGGGGAGGGCTCTGCCTTAGAGCTGGAATGGCGCTCTCGCGGCTTTGATAGCGCCGGCATTAGCATGCGAGGCTGTTCCATAGATAATTGGCTTTTTAGGAACATGGTCTATCTTTGTGATATTAAGGAACAATCTGTTTCAGGGTAACTTTAGACCTTATTCTCTCCTCTCCCCTCCCTCCCCAGTTTTGATAGCAGAACAAAGGATAACGTGTTTCTTTCCCTCCCATTGATTCAATGTTTGTAATTTTGGGGATCTAGGCAAGTGGAAAGTACTTCTTCACCCAAAGGGTGATTAACAGGTGGAATTCACTGCCGCAGGAGGTGACGGCGGCTACAAGCGTAGCCAGCTTCAAGAGGGGATTGGATAAACGTATGGAGCAGAGGTCCATCAGTGGCTATTAGCCACAGCTTATCATTGGAACTGTCTGGAGCAAGTGATGCTCTGTATTCTTGGTGCTTGGGGAGGGCAAAGTGGAAGGGCTTCTAGACCCACTTGTGAACCTTCTGATGGCACTTGGTTTTTTTTTGGGGGGGGCCACTGTGTGACACAGAGTGTTGGCTGGAGGGGCCACTGGCCTGATCCAACACGGCTTCTCTTATGTTCTTATGTGACACAGAGTGTTGGACTGGATGGGCCACTGGCCTGATCCAACAGGGCTTCTCTTATGATCTTATGTGACACAGAGTGTTGGACTGGATAGGCCATTGGCCTGATCCAACAGGGCTTCTCTTGTGTTCTTATGTGACACAGAGTGCTGGACTGGATGGGCCATTGGCCTGATCCAACAGGGCTTCTCTCATGTTCTTATGTGACACAGAGTTTATTTATTTATTTATTTATTTATTTAGAATTTATATCCCGCCCTTCCCACGAATGGCTCAGGGCGGCTTCCAACAATAGATCCCACATAACAATAAGCAATATTTAAACATGTGAGGGAATAAACAATTAAAACAGATAAAACTCTAAAAATTAATAAATATTCAAGTATATATAAAGGAAATCTGGCAAGTTGCGTTAGGTTCTCAAGCTAGGTATGGGCTAGCCGGAAGAGGGTCGTCTTACAGGCCCTGCGGAACTGAACTAGGTCCCGCAGGGCCCTTACCTCCTCCGGCAGCTGATTCCACCATGTAGGGGCCATAACAGAGAAAGCCCTTTCTCTGGTGGATTTCAAGCGGGCTTCTTTCGGCCCAGGGACAGTAAGGAGATTTTGTGTTCCCGACCTCAGTACTCCCTGGGGAACATGCGGGGAAAGACGGTCCTTCAGGTAGACAGGTCCCAAGCCATATATAGAGTGTTGGACTGGAGGGGCCATTGGCCTGATCCAACATGGCTTCTCTTATATTCTTATGTGTGAAATGCTTAAGATTACATCTGCCCACCTATCTCCCATTTTGACGTATTTAATTCCTTCACTATGTTTTCCCCTTAAGCCCAAAAGAAATATTCCACACAAGTCCTTTAATCCTGGTTCAGCCCTGTCTGCAAACTGACATTCTACGCTTGAATCATGGAAGAAGAAGAAGAAGAACTGTAGATTTATACCCCGCCCTTCTCTCTGAATCAGAGTCTCAGAGTGGCTTACAATCTCCTATATCTTCTCCCCCCACAACAGATACCCTGTGAGGTGGGTGGGGCTGAGAGAGCTCTCCCAGGAGCTGCCCTTTCAAGGACAACTCTGCAAGAGCTATGGCTGACCCAAGGCCATTCCAGCAGCTGCAAGTAGCAGGGTGGGGAATCAAACCAGGTTCTCCCAGATAAGAGTCCGCACACTTAACCATTACAGCAAACTGGCTCTACCAGAAGCTGCCCTTTCAAGGACAATGTGAGGGCTATGGCTGACCCAAGGCCATTCCAGCAGCTGCAAGTAGCGGAGTGGGGAATCAAACCTGGTTCTCTAAGATAAGAGTCCGCACACTTAACCACTACACTAAACTGGCTCTCATACAAACTGGAATAACAGAAACAAACTCTATGGGCGTTTTCGCACTGACCTTCAAGTGGCGCGACCACCCTCTTCACACCGGAGGATCTGCGCGGATTTCGCACAAGAAGCGCCGGCGCACCCAAAAGAGCGACCTCCGTCACGAAACCCGCTCAAATGGAAACCGCCAAGAAGCAGGAAAACGTTTGAGCGGCTTTTGCGACGGAAGTCGCCGGCTCTTTTGGGTGCGCCGGCGCTTCTTGTGTGAAATCCGCGCAGATCCTCCGGTGTGAAGAGGGTGGTCGCGCCACTAGAAGGTCAGTGCGAAAACGCCCTATGAGTTTATGGTGTTCTGATTCTAGAGTAGAAAATCAGTCTGGGAACAGGGATGAACTAGGATTAAATTTCTAGTGCAGAATTGTTATTCCTGTTTGGTCCTTGAATCAGTTAAAAAATATTTGTTAATCTGTGTGCTAATTTACTGTTCACCCTCTACCTATATGCCTGGAGCAGTAACTTCCATTTCATTGTATCTGATGGAGCGAAGGGGCACAACAAATGAGTTGGACGCCGCTGCTCCAAAGCCTCCATTGTCCCCAGTGGGGAACTGATCCGTGCAGTCCAGATAGAATTCTGGGACATCCCCCAGGTCCCACCTGGAGGCTAGCATCCCTGTGTCCAACCCTAGACTGACTGGCAACCTAGGCAACGCTAACTTCCGGCTCCCTCCCTGTACTGATACCGTCACTGAGTTACCCCCAGAAGGCCGGCGCTCTAGGCAATGGCCTAGTTCGCCTAGTGGTGAGGCCAGCCCTGATCGTGCGAGTTTACACGGGGACCAGGTTCGACAGACTTTGAGCTTCGTTCCCTGCTCCAAGTTCTCCGTTGCCTTATCTGATGGCCACCGCTTTCGTGTCCCCGCGTCAGCCGCCTTGTCCCTTTGGAACGCGGCAGCCCCATTTGATTTCATTATCCTCCCTCCCCATCTCGCCCCCTCGCCGTCTCTTTCTCTCTGCGCTTCCTTCCCCTGTTCTCATTACCTATTTCCATATTGCCATGCCGACTCTTCTCTCTCTCTCTCTCTCTCTTTCTTTCTCGTGTGCGCAATGAAAGGCGAATATGATAAAGCCGCCTTGGCTGGCCTTCCAAACTACAGCCTGGAAATGAGGCCATTCTGCAAAAAAAAGGAAAAAAAGGACCGGACTCCCCCCCCCCCCTTTCTCTCTTCTTTCCACAAACGGGGAGGGGAGGAGGGGTAGCTGATTTGTGTCCATTGCTCCCGCGCTAAATGAAATCCTAGCAATTATGGGCAGATAATGGTCGGAAATTAAACCGTCTTTTTTTTTTTTTGGCTTTCTAACGAGAGAGGGTTTTTTTTTTTTAATACGACCCACAAATCCAGTGCATAACAATATTGGGCTATGCATTAGTTATTCCGTCTCCAGCTACCTGAGACATTAAAGCAAGCGCACGCTGGAAGGCCGTTATGAGTGTTTATTGTTAATTATGCAAAACGGGGTTTGCGTAACCGCCGAAGGGACAGAGGAAAAGGCCTCAGGCAGCGCAATGGGACCAAGGAGTGGCCGATGCACATGGGATTAGGGTTGCCAATCCCCAGGTGGGGGCAGGGGATCCCCCAGTTTGGAGGCCCTCCTCCCGCTTCAGGGTAATCAAAAAGCGGGGGAAGGTGAGGTTAGGGTTGCCAAGTCCAATTCAAGAAATATCTGGAGACTTTGGGAGTGGAGCCAGGAGACTTTGGGGGTGGAGTCAGGAGGCATTGGGGGCGGAGCCAGGAGCAAGGGTGTGATAAGCAGAATTGAACTCCAAGGGAGTTCTGGCCATCACATTTAAAGGGACAGCACACCTTTTAAAATGCCTTCCTTCCATAGAAAATAATGAAGGATAGGGGCACCTTCTTTTGGGGCTCGTAGAATTGGACCCCCTGGTCCAATCCTTTTGAAACTTGGAGGGTATTTTGGGGAGAGGCACTAGATGCTATACTGAAAATTTGGCAGCTCTACCTCAAAAAACAGCCCCCCCCCCGAGCCCCCGATACCCGCAGATCAATTCCCCATCATTCCCTATGGGAATTGTTCATGGAGGTGCATAATGGCTGTGGGGGAGGGGCTTCCCCCGCCGGCCAGCTGGCTGGGGGAGGGGGGAAGCCTGTAAAACCAGGGGATCCCCCGCTGGGACCTGGGGATTGGGAAGCCTAGGTGAGGTAAATGTCTGCTGGGTACTCATGATTCCCTATGGAGACTTATTCCCATAGAAAATAATGGAGAATTTAACCACGGGGATCTGGGGGCCCTGTTTTTTGTGGTAGAGGCACCAAATCTTCAGTATAGCATCCAGTGCCTCTCCTCAAAAGACCCTCCCAAGTTTCAAAAAGATTGGACTAGGGGGTCCAATTCTATGAGCCCCCCAAAAGGTGTCCCTATCCTTCATTATTTCCTATAGAAGGAAGGTATTTAAAAGATGTGCAGTCCCTTGGACTAGATGGCCTTTCAACTCTGGACCCTTCCAACTCTGTGATTCTAGGACGGTGTCTCACTTCCCACTGCAAAATCAGGATATTGACTTAGGAGTGGATGCAACAAACAATACTTATGTTTTAAAATGTGACATGTCATTTCTCTTGGCTTGACTTCGCGAACGAAGATTTAAGAAGGGTGCAGTAGTCCACGTCTGCTGCAGGCTCGCTGGTGGCTGACAAGACCAATGCGGGACAGGCAGATCCGGCCACAGTGGCTGCAGGGAAAAGTCTGATTTGGGGTTGGTGCTGTAGCAGTGCGATTCTTCCTCAATCTCCTTTTGTCCTCAAGACCAGCTATGCGTGCGTTCTCAAAGGAAGAGACAGCCTGGTGGATGGTGTGCCTCCATGCTTTGCGATCTGAGGCTAGGTCAGACCACTGGTGATGGTTGATGCGACAGGTGCCAAGGGATTTCTTTAAGGAGTCCTTGTACCTCTTCTTTGGTGCCCCTCTATTTCGATGGCCGGTGGAAAGTTCGCCATACAGAGCAATCTTGGGAAGGCGGTAGTTTTCCATCCTAGAAATATGCCCTGCCCAGCGCAGCTGCGTCTTCAACAGCAGTGCCTCGATGCTTGTAACCTCCGCCCTCTTGAGGACTTCAGTGTTGGTCACAAAGTCACTCCAGTGGATGTTGAGGATAATGCGAAGGCAGCGCTGATGAAAGCGCTCAAGGAGTCGCAGGTGATGACGGTATAAAACCCACGATTCGGAGCCGTACATTAGTGCTGATAAATTGGGGTGGGGGTGTGACCAGAAGACGCGCTTCGCCTCTTTCCAGCCTGGCCTCCAAAGAGGTGTCTGGAGAATCAGCAGTTTTTGCGCCACCAACAGAAACTTCTGCAGAGCGGCAAGCATCTCTCAGTTATTTGTGGCAGAAACATGTGAGGCGAATGTTAAAATTTCACAAGTGTTCAGCGGCTTGTAATGAAAATCTTCCCTCCACTTTAAGGTGACAGCAATTGAGGATATTCAGCCCTGAGTCGATAGAAATCCTTGGGTGGAGTCGCAAGAGGGAAGGGAGTCCCGTGTGTGTGTGTGGGGGGGCGCTACAACATGGAGGAGTGCAAGCCCCCATTTTAAAAATCTGAACATTTCCTTATTTTTTAAAAATCACATTCTTAACGCAAGAGCCACATAGAATAAACATCAGATGCCACAAGAGGAAGGAAGGAGGGAAGGAAGGAAGGAAGGAAGGAAGGAAGGAAGGAAGGAAGGAAGGAAGGAAGGAAGGAAGGAAGGAAGGAAGGAAGGAAGGGAGGGAGGGAGGGAGGGAGGGAGGGAGGGAGGGAAGGAAGGAAGGAAGGAAGGAAGGAAGGAAGGAAGGAAGGAAGGAAGGAAGGAAGGAAGGAAGGAAGGAAGGAAGGAAGATGGAAAAGGGACAAGTGAGAGGTGGAAAGGAAGCAACTTTAAGTGTTTTTTCCAAGCTGCCAGCTGGGTTGGCTTGGAGAAGTGATTTAAAGAGACAAATGCCTTTTCCGAGCCAGCCAGCAGGGCAGTGGAGCCTTGGAGAGCCACACAATATGTGTGCAGGATCCACACACCCCTGCAGTGCTCTAAACAGGAGGGAACAGCGTGTCTTCACAATCTGTTCCAGTTGCCAACTCTGGGTTGGGAAATTCCTGGAGATTTGGGGATGGGGCCCAGGGAAGGACGTCATGGGCCTAATGCCACACAGTTCATCCTCCACTGGGTTTGAGTCCCCATTCCTCCACTTGCAGCTGCTGGAATGGCCTTGGGTCAGCCATAGCTCTCACGGGGCTGTCCTTGAAAGGGCAGCTTCTGTGAGAGCTCTCTCAGCCCCACCCACCTCACAGGGTGTCTGTTGTGGGAGAGGACAGTAAAGGAGATTGTGAGCCACTCTGAGACTCTGAGATTCAGAGTGAAAGGCAGGATACAAATCAAATGTTGTCATCTTCTTCTTCTCATAAGAACATAAGAGAAGCCATGTTGGATCAGGCCAGTGGCCCATCCAGTCCAACACTCTGTGTCACACAGTGGCCAAAAAAACCCCAAGGGCCATCAGGAGGTCCACCAGTGAGACTAGAAGCCCTCCTACGATGCCCCTCCCAAGCACAAGAATACAGAGCATCACTGCCCCAGACAGAGTTCCAACAATACACTGTGGCTGATTTCGCACTGACCTTTTACTGGCGCGACCACCCTCCTCACGCCGGCGGATCTGCAGGGATTTCGCACCAGAAGCGCCGGCGCAGCCAAAAGAGCCGGCAACTTCCGTCGCAAAACCCGCTCAAACGGAAACCGCCAAGAAGCAGGAAAACGTTTGAGCGGGTTTCGCGACGGAAGTAGCCGGCTCTTTTGGCTGCGCCGGCGCTTCTGGTGCGAAATCCCTGCAGATCCGCCGGTGTGAGGAGGGTGGTCGCGCCAGTAAAAGGTCAGTGCGAAAACGCCCTGTGTCTAATAGCCACTGATGGACCTCTGCTCCATATTTTTATCCAATTCCCTCTTGAAGCTGCCTATGCTTGCAGCCGCCACCACCTCCTGTGGCAGTGAATTCCACATGTTAATCACTTCTTCTTCTTCTTCTTCTTCTTCTTCTTCTTCTTCTTCTTCTTCTTCTTCTTCTTCTTCTCAAGCAGCTGTTTTCTCCAAGGGAACTGATTGCTGTCCTCTGGAAATCAGTCATAATTCCAAGAGATCTCCAGGGTTTGCCTGTAGGTTGGCAACTATACACCCGTGAGATGCAACGCTGAAACAATACAGGAGTACACGAAGATCGGTTTGGGGGGATGTTGAGAGCGTTCCAAGTCCACCACGAGTGGGGCGCACCTATAGGAAAACCGGATTTCACGAACAACTTTGAAGCTGTACGGAGACCTTCGTCACCACACAGCCCGGCTTGAAGTAGCCAGCCAATGGAAATCCATCGATGGCCCTTCCATTGAAGAATCGCATGAAAGGGCTTCGAACGCTTTGTTTGTGATCAAATGACATTCAGAGGGAACAGATAAGATGTCGTGTTGTTTTGAGAGCAGGGATTTATTCGTTAGATATGTCGGAACAGACCCCAACGTCCCTCCCTGGGGATATGTTGGCGCATTGAAAACCTTTGTTCTGCCGCTTTTGATGCCTTTCGTTTCGACTCGACGCTTCCCCCGATGCCATTGGCCGACCTGCTGTGATGTCACAGCGGACACGTGCTGCTCTTAGAAGCGCCGGCAGGAATCGCAGGCCTGCCTGCTGTGATGTCACTGAGTGGCCTGCCCGGCTCCACCAGGCAGCTGTCAACACAGGGGCAAAGGGGGGGGGGGAAGACCTTTGATTTTGAATTTTCAACACCGAGCGTTAATCTCATTATTACCCGTACACCGAGGATGCAAATTGGTCCGATGCGTTTGAGGCTCTTCAGAGGACAGACCAAAGCACGTTTCTTGTGTCGCTAAAAGCCTTCTCATTTGCATTTCTAATATTTCATTGGCAGCGGAGACTCTGCATGCACCTGGGCATCCAGGGGGCAAAGAAAGGAGGGAGAAATCTTCCCCGGGCAAGATGGCAGGGGCCACAGAGCGATTTGGGGGAGCCACAGAGGCCGCAAAAGGTCGCCTCGAGAGACTTTGACCCCGGGGCGAGGGTGCGATGAAGTCACACTCCGGCACGAGGGTTAACAAGAGAGCAAAGCGATGAGAACCGGTGGCTATAATTTATTTAAGCTTTCCAAAAGCTTTTGATGGATTTATTTATTTATTTATTTTTAAAAAAACCCTCACAGGAGGCTATTAAGGAAACACGCTTAACCACAGGATGAGAGAGGAGAGCCAGCTCACGGCTTTCAAATGAGAGAGAAACGCTAGAGGAGAGAAGCAGAGGAACAAATGGGCAATCCTCTGGGGAGAGGGCAAGGTTAATAGCGCAGTGACCCCCTCGGATCAGAATTGGGGCCGGGGGTGTGCCGCGGATTTATTGGAGCCGGCTCCGGGTGGAGAGCAGGTAATGAGATGACAGGAGACCACTATTGTTCACAGCCGAGTGCTGTTGGGTGGGTCCAAATCTGGCAGAACTAAGCTGGGCATCTTCAGAAATCGGGTTTCTCTGTTCTGACAAAGCTGGAGTGGGAGTCTGTCCCAGGGAATGGCGCCTTTTGTTAGGGCGATGGGAAAGCAGCTCACCTCTGGGGAGAAGGCGGTCAATGGGAGCAAAAAGTTAGCAGTGGCTATGACATTCCGTGAAGTGCATGGTTTGAGATTAGTATAAATGCCCAGGTGAGAAAACATACTGGGTTGGATACTCTATGCTGAAGGAGGAGGTATTAGATTTATACCCCGCCCTTCACTCTGAATCTCAGAGCGGCTCACAATCTCTTTTGCCTTCTCCCCCCTCCCGCACAACAGACACCCTGTGAGGTGGGTGAGGCTGAGAGAGCTCTCGCAGCAGCTGCCCTTTCAAGGACAACTCCCACCAGAGCTATAAGAACATAAGAGAAGCCATGTTAGATCAGGCCAATGGCCCATCCAGTCCAACATTCTTTGTCACACAGCGGCCAAATATATATATATATATATACACACACACACACACACACACACACTGTGGCTAATAGCCACTGATGGACCTCTGCTCCATATTTTTATCTAACCCCTTCTTGAAGGTGGCTATGCTTGTAGCCGCCACCACCTCCTGTGGCAGTGAATTCCACATGTTAATCACCCTTTGGGTGAAGAAGTACTTCCTTTTATCTGTTTTAACCCGTCTGCTCAGCAATTTCATCGAATGCCCACGAGTTCTTGTATTGTGAGAAAGGGAGAAAAGGACTTCTTTCTCTACTTTCTCTATCCCATGCATAATCTTGTAAACCTCTATCATGTCACCCCACAGTCGACGTTTCTCCAAGCTAAAGAGCCCCAAGCGTTTCAACCTTTCTTCATAGGGAAATTGTTCCAGCCCTGTAATCATTCTAGTTGCCCTTTTCTGCACTTTTCCCAATGCTATAATATCCTTTTTGAGGTGTGGTGACCAGAACTGCACACAGTATTCCAAATGAGACCGCACCATCGATTTATACAGGGGCATGATGATACTGGCTGATTGGTTTTCAATTCCCTTCCTAATAATTCCCAGCATGGCATTGGCCTTTATTAGCACTTTATTAGCACTAGCACTTTATTCTTCCGGTGGAGTCGGGTGAACGTCTTTGAGCGCTTTGAAGTCAAGAAATTGACACACAGGAACTGAGAGTCTTTTTATGAACTGTCTTTGCACATTGCGTTAGAGTTGTGTGAATTTTTGTAGAATGGAATGAACTTTCGTAGAAGTGTAACGAATTGCATTGCAACCTGGTTGCGTTTCTATTGAATATATATTGTTGAATTGTTAAGTATTTTCAGGATTCTTTTGTTCGTTTCCCACATTTTTTGCTGTATTTTCAATCCCCAGGTGGGGGCAGGAGATTCCCAGGTTTGGAGGCCCCCCCTCTGCTTCAGGTTCATTAGAAAGCGGGGGGGGGGGATGTCTGCTGAGAACTCCGTTATTCCCTATGGAGACTTATTCCTATAGAGTATAATCGAAAATTGATCTGTGGGTATCTGGGGCTCTGTCGGGGCTGTTTTTTGGGGTAGAGGCGCCAAATTTTCAGTACAGCATCCAGAGCCTTTTCCCAAAATAGCCCCCAAGTTTCAAAATGATTGGACCAGGGGGGGTCTGATTCTATGAGCCCCAAAAGAAGGTGCCCCTATCCTTCCTTATTTCCTATGGAAGGAAGGCATTGAAAAGGTGTTTAGAGTTCAAAGATGCTTGTCACACCCTTGCTTCTGGCTCCACCCCCAAATCTCCTGGCTCCACCTCCAAAGTCCCCAGATATTTCTTGAGTTGGACTTGGCAATGCTACCTTCTCCTTCTCTTTCCTTGAAGGTGGGGTCTGAAGCCTGGACTTGGTTCCTCAGAGGGTCACAGAAGCATTCTGTGCATGTTCTGGGGCGCTCCCTCGTCCCTCCCTTTCCCTTTCGCGAGTTTCAGAGCCGAGTCCTGGAATTGAAAAGAGGCTTTTTTGGCCTGAGCGTTTGGGAGCCTCTAGGGGCAGAAGCCGCCAACAGACAAAGTAATAGGATTAGCTGCACCGTAGTTCGACTGAGGTTTTAAATCAGCCGTGGCTGGAAGCCAAGCTCGGCGAGAACGCCAGCAATAAAACTGCTGGTCGTGTTAAACCTCCGGGCCCGTTGGATGAGCCGAACAGCTCTTGCTAATCATCCCTTAATGAGGAGAGGTTGGGCCATGCCCCCAAAGCCCAAGGGCATCGCTGGCATCAGCAGAATCTCCAAAGTCACTTGGAAGGCCTTCCGCTCCTCTCCTCTCGCCAAGGTGAACACTTTGCACCCCCCCCCCCCCGAGCATCTTCATTTGCCAAGCTGGCCCTGTGTTGCATCCTGCCCCCCCCCCCAGGTGACCTACCTGCCTTTGAAGGCCACCAGCAGAAACCTCAGCCTTCTGCCCACTTCCATCTCCAAGGGAGGAGGGAGCAGCAAGACACAAACAAGTGCAAAGTAATGCACATTGGGGCCAAGAATCCCAGCTACAAATACAAGTTGATGGGGTGTGAACTGGCAGAGACTGACCAAAAGAGAGAGATCTTGGGGTCGTGGTAGATAACTCACTGAAAATGTCAAGACAGTGTGCGTCTGCAATAAAAAAGGCCAACGCCATGCTGGGAATTATTAGAAAGGGAATTGAAAACAAATCAGCCAGTATCATAATGCCCCTGTATAAATCGATGGTGCGGTCTCATTTGGAGTACTGTGTGCAGTTCTGGTCGCCGCACCTCAAAAAGGATATTATAGCATTGGAGAAAGTTCAGAGAAGGACAACTAGAATGATTAAAGGGCTGGAGCACTTTCCCTATGAAGAAAGGTTGAAACGCTTGGGGCTCTTTAGCTTGGAGAAACGTCGACTGCAGGGTGACATGATAGAGGTTTACAAGATAATGCATGGGATGGAGAAAGTAGAGAAAGAAGTACTTTTCTCCCTTTCTCACAATACAAGAACTCGTGGGCATTCGATGAAATTGCTGAGCAGAAAGGTTAAAACGGATAAAAGGAAGTACTTCTTCACCCAAAGGGTGATTAACTTGTGGAATTCACTGCCACAGGAGGTGGTGGCGGCCACAAGTATAGCCACCTTCAAGAGGGGTTTAGATAAAAATATGGAGCAGAGGTCCATCAGTGGCTATTAGCCACAGTGTATGTGTGTATATAAAATTTTTTGCCACTGTGTGACACAAAGTGTTGGACTTGATGGGCCGTTTGCCTGATCCAACATGGCTTCTCTTATGTTCTTATGTTCTTAAGAGCCCCCGCTTCAAATGCAATTTTGGGCTGTATCAACAGAAGTCCAGTGCCCAGATCATGTGATGTGATGGTATCGCTTTACTCTGCTCTGGTAAGACCTCACCTGGAGTCTTGTGTTCAGTTTGGGGCACCACATTTTAAGAAGGATCTAGACAAGCTGGAAGGGGTCCAGAGGAGGGTGACGAAGATGGTGAGGGGTCTGGAGACCAAGTCCTCTGAGGAAAGGTTGAAGGAGCTGGGCATGTTTAGCCTGGAGAGGAGGCGGCTGAGAGGTGATAGGATCACCATCTTCAAGTACTTGAAGGGCTAGATGGCCATCTGACAGCGATGAAGATCCTGTGAATTTAGGGGGAGGTGTTTGTGAGTTGCCTGCATTGTGCAGGGGGTTCGACTAGATGACCCTAGAGGTCCCTTCTAACTCTATTATTTTATGACCTATGAGCTTTGGGGATTCGAAATGCTGCCAAAATATTTCAAACCATTGTGAGATGTGGGGCTGGCCTGGGAGGAGTGAAGGGGGTGGGGGGATGTTGAATTGACATTGCATGGCATGTTACCATCACATTCACAATCTACCAGAAAGGGCCTTGAAGGGCTGTCCTATAGAGGATGGTACAGAACTGTTTTCTGTGGCCTCAGAAAGTTGGACCAGAATCAGTGGGTTGAAATTAAATCAGAAGAGTTTCTGGCTCGACATCAGGAAGAACTTCCTGACCATTAGAACGGTTTCTCAGTGGAACAGGCTTCCTCCTCAGGAGATGGTGAACTCTCCTTCCTTGGAGGTTTCTAAACAGAAGCTAGCTGGCCACCTGACAGTAATGAATACAGTAGTAGTAACCTATAACTAATAATATGGCAATGAAACAGCCAAAAATATGTCGCATTCTCACGTTTATCCTGTGAATTTAGGAGGAGGTGTTTTTGAATTCCCTGAATTGTGTAGGGGGTTGGACTAGACGACCCTGGAGGTCCCTTCCAACTCTATAATCCTACAACTCTGTGAATGGGCCATTGGCCTGATCCAACTTGGCTTCTCTGATGCTTGTTTTGTTCTTATTGTTGGCTGCCGATAATAACTATCTTCAATTCATTGAAACTGTTCTCTCTCTCTCTCTCTCTCTCGGCTTGACTTCGTGAACGAAGATTTAAGAAAGGTGCAGTAGTCCACATCTGCTGCAGGCTCGCTGGTGCCTGACAAGACCAATGCGGGACAGGCAGGTCCGGCCACAGTGGCTGCAGGGAAAAGTCTGATTTGGGGTTGGTGCTGTAGCAGTGCGATTCTTCCTCAATCTCCTTTTGCCCTCAAGACCAGCTATGAGTGCGTTCTCAAAGGAAGAGACAGCCTGGTGGATGGTGTGCCTCCATGCTTTGCGATCTGAGGCTAGGTCAGACCACTGGTGATGGTTGATGCAACAGGTACCAAGGGATTTCTTCAAGGAGTCCTTGTACCTAACATAAGAACATAAGAGAAGCCATGTTGGATCAGGCCAACGGCCCATCAAGTCCAACACTCTGTGTCACACAGTGGCAAAAAATGTTATATACACACATACACTGTGGCTAATAGCCACTGATGGACCTCTGCTCCATATTTTTATCTAAACCCCTCTTGAAGGTGGCTATACTTGTGGCCGCCACCACCTCCTGTGGCAGTGAATTCCACATGTTAATCACCCTTTGGGTGAAGAAGTACTTCCTTTTATCCGTTTTAACCTGTCTGCTCAGCAATTTCATCGAATGCCCACGAGTTCTTGTATTGTGAGAAAGGGAGAAAAGTACTTCTTTCTCTACTTTCTCCATTCCATGCATTATCTTGTAAACCTCTATCATGTCACCCCGCAGTCGACGTTTCTCCAAGCTAAAGAGTCCCAAGCGTTTCAACCTTTCTTCATAGGGAAAGTGCTCCAGCCCTTTAATCATTCTAGTTGCCCTTCTCTGCACCTTCTCTAAAGCTATAATATCCTTTTTGAGGTGCGGCGACCAGAACTGCACACAGTACACCTCTTCTTTGGTGCCCCTCTATTTTGATGGCCGGTGGAAAGTTCGCCATACAGGACAATCTTGAGAAGGCGGTGGTTTTCCATCCTGGAAATATGTCCTGCCCAGCGCAGCTGCATCTTCAACAGCAGTGCCTCGATGCTGGTAACCTCCGCCCGCTTGAGGACTTCTATCTGTTCTATCTACAGTCAAAAAGGCACATTCCTTTAGGATGTCAGAAGGAATATATTCCAGGCTGCAGTGATCAGGGCGAGAGGTTATATCAACATTTCCTTGACAGCAAAGACCTAGGAGTAGCAGATGAACTACTCCACGAACTCAGCGCTGCACAAGGACTATAATGGACGGAAGCAACTGCAAGCTTGGATTTTAAGCATTCCAGCAGGAATGCCCGCAGCCTGTTGAAAAAAACGAGGTGCAAACCCACCTGTGCTCCAAGGAAAACTGGAGGGAATATCAAACCAGGTAGCTGTCTGCCTCGTATTACTATTCAGAGATCCAAGGATCGAGATGTTATGATCAGGGTAACCTCCAGATTTTGAAACGCAACTGCCCCGAAAACTGTGAACTCTCCAAGGATTTTAGCTCCGATGAGATTTCCAAGACACTGAAGGATGTCAAGAACAGAAAGCACCAGGCTTTGACTGCATCCATAAGGAGTTCCTGCTCAACAGTGGCACGCTCACTAAGAAGTGGCTTGCAAAGTTTCTCAAATTGTCAGAAGCATCTTAAGACATCAGCAGTTATCATTGATCTAACTGCCACTTAGGAGTCTGTAGGGATGGTCTGCTGCACAAATAACAACAACAGTAACAAAAGCAACAGCCACAGCAGCAGCAACTGCTCAAGAGGGGATTGGATAAGCGTATGGAGCAGAGGTCCATCAGTGGCTCTTAACCAAAGCGTACTGTTGGAACTCTCAGTCTGGGGCAAGTGACGCTCTGTATTCTTGGTGCTTGGGAGGGACAACAATGTGACGACTTCTAGCGTCCTGGCCCCACCAATGGACCTCCTGATGGCACCTGGGTTTTTTGGCCACTGTGTTACAGCGTGTTGGACTGAATGGGCCATTGGCCTGATCCAACAAGGCTTCTCTTATGTTCTTATATCTGGAGCAGTGATGCTCTGTCTTCTTGTTGCTTGGGAGGGGCAACAGTGGGAGAGCTTCTAGTGTCCTGACCCAATGATGGACCCTCCTGATGGCACCTGGTGGGGTTTTTTTTTTTGTTTTTTTGGCCACTGTGTGACACAAAGTGTTGGACTGGATGGACCCTTGATCTGATCCAACATGGCTTCTCTTATGTTCGTATGTCTGGGGCAATGACGCTCTGTCTTCTTAGTGCTTGGGGGGCAACAGTGGGAGGGCTTCTGGTGTCCTGGCCCCACTGATGGACCTCCTGATGGCAGCTGGGTTTTTGGCCATTGTGTGACATTGTGTTGAGCTGGATGGGCCATTGGCCTGATCCAACGTGGCTTCTCTTATGTTCCTTACGTTCTTAACAGCAACAATAACAAGTTTAATTTATATGCTACCCTTCCCCAAATGGGCTCAAAAGTTTTCCTCTCACCAACTTGATTATGCATTTTATATTACCATATGCTTGCAGTTTGTAACTCTGCCATACAACAAATAATCATAGCGCTTGAATGGAGGACTACCAAGGAAATCCAGGGTTAGACAACAGCCTGTAAATGACTCTTGCCTTGAAAACCCAACGGGCTCATCGTAAGTCAGCTACACCTTGACGGCAAAAAGAAGAAGGCCCTTTTCCCAGCAAACACTTTCTCAGAAACTACAAGCAACCCAAGTACCGAGAAGGGCCTGAGCTGCTTTTGAACTTCCTAGATGAGGAGATTTTTTTTTTTGGTGTGTCTGCTGACATGCTCAAATGAGGGATGTGGGCTGTTTGTCTCATTACATCTACTAACCCACCTTCCACTATACTTTAAAGCACCCTGGCAGAGACTGACCAAGAGAGAGATCTTGGGGTCATGGTAGAGAACTCCCTGAAAATGTCAAGACAGTGTGCGATTGCAATAAAAAAGGCCAATGCCATGCTGGGTATTATTAGGAAGGGAACTGAAAACAAATCAGCCAGTATCATAATGCCCCTGTATAGATCGATGGTGCGGTCTCATTTGGAGTACTGTGTGCAATTCTGGTCACCGCACCTCAAAAAGGATATTATAGAATTGGAAAAAGTGCAGAAAAGGGCAACTAGAATGATTACAGGTTTGGAAAACTTTCCCTATGAAGAAAGGTTAAAACGCTTGGGGCTCTTTAGCTTGGAGAAACGTCGACCGCGGGGTGACATGATAGAGGCTTACAAGATTATGCATGGGATGGAGAAGGCAGAGAAAGAGGTCCTTTTCTCCCTTTCTCACAATACAAGAACTCGTGGGCATTCAATGAAATTGCTGAGCAGTCGGGTTAGAATGGATAAAAGGAGGTACTTCTTCACCCAAAGGGTGATTAACATGTGGAATTCACTGCCACAGGAGGTGGTGGCGGCTACAAGCATAGCCAGCTTCAAGAGGGGGTTAGATAAAAATATGGAGCAGAGGTCCATCAGTGGCTATAAGCCACAGTGTGTATATATATATGTGTGTGTGTGTGTGTATAAATTTTTGGCCACTGTGTGATACAGAGTGTTGGACTGGATGGGCCATTGGCCTGATCCGACATGGCTTCTCTTATGTTCTAATGGCTAACATATTATTTCTCTTTTAGAACAGTGTATCAGAATATTTGGGTTTTTTGTTTTTTTGTATTGACATACTCAAATGGGGGACGTTGGCTGTTTGTCTTATTGCATACACTTATTGCATATACCCATCCTCCACTGTATTTTAATGCCTTCCTTTTTTCCTAATGGCAAACTGTAATCGATGTCATAACCTCTTGAGAAACCATGCCCTCTATTTAAACTAACAAAGCCAGAATGTTATCTAGATCGGTGGCACTTCTCACCTACAGCTGCCGTCTGCTTTTTGTCACCCTCCAGTGTCGTTTCAGCCCCGCTTTGTCCTAACACTAACAAACACAGACCCCAATTTGTGATTCTTTTAATCTGCTAAAAACATTCCCATGATTCCACACTGCCCACTTATATTAAGAATTGCTGCTTGCCATTCCCATTTTGCCTGAGGAAGTCTGCTTAAGAGCATACGAAAGCTTCCATTCTGAAGAAAACTTAGTTGGTCTTAAAGGTGAGCTTGTCTACTGCTTTGTTCGAGATGAGGAGCAGAAACGTTTTGGAGCACTTTGAGCTGAGTGGGCTGACCTGGGGGGCTAGGTTTACTCGGCTTGGGGCTTCAGCTTGCTGGGGCAATGTTATTGTTCCTTTTTCTAAAATTGCAGGGGGAGGTTTGTTCCCCCCGCCACCTTTGCCACAAAAAACCTCTAAGACTCCAAGACAATGCCTCTCTTTCAGTCTCTTCCAAAGGAAACTGACCCTCAGAGGTTGCTGTGAACTTCCCCCAGGAGAAAGAGAGCAACAGAACATAATGGGAAGAAGAACCATCTCAGCTGGGTTCCTCCGCTGAGGTTCCTTCAGCTTCTTTTCAGCTCCGAGAGGCCCAGCAGCCTCCACAGGGCCTCAGCATCGTGCTCATTACATCTGTCGAGGTAACTTACATGCAGGTGCTGAGGAGAGAGCGAGGGAGGGGAGAGAGAATCAAGAAGTTTCACTCTGCGTCTCAGAAGGAAGCCTAGAAGATGATACAGATCTTCGCTGACCTGCGAGGAGGAAGTCTGAGGGAACAACAGGAGCCCATGAAAGGCTTTCGCTGTGCCCAGAGGTGCTGAGCTCTTGTTTATCGGGCTTCATAATGATGTGAAAGTGGAAGTCAACAGCTTGCTAATGGTCTCCGCCTGATAAAACTGGGAGGAACTCAAGGCAGGAGAAGGAGGCCTAAGCGCACCAGGCCAGAGATGTTTGCCTGGCGGTCGAGAAGGCCAATAAAGAAGCTTCCTGTCTGATCCAGCCGCAAAGCCGAGCCAGCTGAGGTCTGGGAGGCACAAACCTTGTTTTGCAGAGTGTGTGGAAAGCACGGAGAAATCTTCACACTGAAGCAGCGGCATCTGGAACTCCCTGTTTATTGCTTTGCGAGCTTCTTACTGATTTTCAGACAAGGTTTCAGGGAGCTCTTCCTCATGAGCAGGCTTGAATTAGAATAATAGAATCCTAGATTTGGAAGGGACCTCTTGGGTTCATCTAGTCCAACCCCCTGCACAATGCAGGAAACTTGCAAACGTAAGAGAAGCCATGTTGGATCAGGCCAAGGGCCCATCCAACATGGCTTCTATTACGTTCTTATGAGTGTCGGACTGGATGAGCCACTGGCCGGATCCAACATGGCTTCTTTTATGTTCTTATGTGACACAGAGTGCTGGACTGGATGGGCCACTTGCCTGATCCAACAGGGCTTCTCTTATGTTCTTATGTGTGACACAGAGTGTTGGACTGGAGGGGCCATTGGCCTGATCCAACAGGGCTTCTCTTATGTTCTTATGTGACACAGAGTTTTGGACTGGATGGGCCATTGGCCTGATCCAACAGGGCTTCTCTTATGTTCTTATGTGACACAGAGTGTTGGACTGGAGGGCCATTGGCCTGATCCAACAAGGCTTCTCTTATGTTCTTATGTGACACAGAGTGCTGGACTGGATGGGCCTTTGGCCTGATCCAACAGGGCTTCTCTTATGTTCTTATGTGACACAGAGTGCTGGACTGTAGGGGCCACTGGCCTGATCCAACAGGGCTTCTCTTATGTTCTTATGTGACACAGAGTTTTGGACTGGATGGGCCACTGGCCTGATCCAACAGGGCTTCTCTTATGTTCTTATGTGACACAGAGTGCTGGACTGGAGGGGCCACTGGCCTGATCCAACAGGGCTTCTCTTATGTTCTTATGTGACACAGAGTTTTGGACTGGATGGGCCACTGGCCTGATCCAACAGGGCTTCTCTTATGTTCTTATGTGACACAGAGTGCTGGACTGGAGGGGCCACTGGCCTGATCCAACAGGGCTTCTCGTATGTTCTTATGTGACACAGAGTTTTGGACTGGATGGGCCACTGGCCTGATCCAACAGGGCTTCTCTTATGTTCTTATGTGACACAGAGTTTTGGACTGGAGGGGCCATTGGTCTGATCCAACAGGGCTTCTCTTATGTTCTTATGTGACACAGAGTGCTGGACTGGAGGGGCCACTTGCCTGATCCAACAGGGCTTCTCTTATGTTCTTATGTGACACAGAGTGTTGGACTGGAGGGGCCACTGGCCTGATCCAACAGGGCTTCTCTTATGTTCTTATGTGACATAGAGTGCTGGACTGGAGGGGCCACTGGCCTGATCCAACAGGGCTTCTCTTATGTTCTTATGTGACACAGAGTGTTGGACTGGAGGGGCCACTGGCCTGATCCAACAGGGCTTCTCTTATGTTCTTATGTGACACAGAGTGCTGGACTGGAGGGGCCATTGGTCTGATCCAACAGGGCTTCTCTTATGTTCTTATGTGACACAGAGTGCTGGACTGGAGGGGCCACTGGCCTGATCCAACAGGGCTTCTCTTATGTTCTTATGTGACACAGAGTGTTGGACTGGATGGGCCACTGGCCTGATCCAACAGGGCTTCTCTTATGTTCTTATGTGACACAGAGTGCTGGACTGGAGGGGCCACTTGCCTGATCCAACAGGGCTTCTCTTATGTTCTTGTTTTATTTTACTTGCTTGGGACAAGACATTTCTCATGAAAATTCAAGAACGATCTTTTATCTAGATGTTTGCAATGCCAAATATTGCAACAGTTCTTTCGGACCAGGAATGGAAGTCACATTCAACTACAGTTGCCAAGACTCCAGTGGGGTTAGGGGATTCTCCACCTACAGCTTCCCCTAACCACCATCACCCCAAGTAGTGGCAGGAGAAACATGTGGGCAGTGTTGCGTGCAGCACTACGTCACTTCCAGTAAAACTGGAAGTGGCATAGGGTAGCTCTAGGAATTGTTGGCAACTCTATGGTAAAACTCTAAAATCATAGAGCTTCTGGCAATTCCTAGAACTACCTAATGTCATTTCCAGATTTTACCTGAAGTGATGAAGGGCTGCAGCCAGCATTGCAGTTCCCACTCCCCTGATGTTCTTGCCCACAACTCTCCTGCCGGTTGCCAGGCAACTCTCCATCCAACTACAGCCCAGGACAGTTTCCGCTTGGATGAAGCAGGAGCAAAAAAATCAGCAAATTTGGTACTCAACAGAAAGGGGGATTTTTGCATCTTCTGACAAGAAGCAGCTGAGCCAGTTTAGCGTAGTGGATAATTGTGTGGACTTTAATCTGGGAGAACTCGGTTTGATTCCCCACTCTTTCTCCACATGCAGCTGCTGGTGTGACCTCAGGTCAGTCACAGTTCTTTAAAGAGCTGCTTTCTCATGAGCAGTCCTTGAAAGAACTCTCTCAGCTCCACCTACCTCACAGGGTGTCTGTTGTGGGGAGGGGGAGGGAAAGGAGATTGTAAGCTGCTCTGAGACTCAGAGTGAAGGATGGGGCATAAATCCATTCTTCTGGGACTTTTGTGAAGCTAAAAACATCTCTTGATCAACTCATACAGATATCCACCTGCAATACTGTCTCCTTCCAGGGATACTAACCTTATAGCAGCCACTTTGGGGTGTTTTGGCTCCTCAAAGACATGAAGATTGCCACTAATGCCCTTTAGAAATGAATTTGGAAAACGTAACTCAATTTGTTGTACTGGTTAAGTGTGCGGACTCTTATCTGGGAGAACCAGGTTTGATTCCCCACTCCTCTGCTTGCAGCTGCAGGAATGGCCTTGGGTCAGCCATAGCTCTCGCAGGAGTTGTCCTTGAAAGGGCAGTTGCTGTCAGTGCTCTCTCAGCCCCACCCACCTCACAGGGTGTCTGTTGTGGGGGAAGAAGATAAAGGAGATTGTAAGCTGCTCTGAGTCTCTGATTCAGAGAGAAGGGCGGGGTATAAATCTATGGTAAGAACGGATAAAAGGAGGTACTTCACCCAAAGGGTGATTGGCATGTGGAATTCACTGCCACAGGAGGTGGTGGCGGCTACAAGCATAGCCAGCTTCAAGAGGGGGTTAAATCAAAATATGGAGCAGAGGTTCATCAATTTGGCCACTGTGTGACACAGAGTGTTGGACTGGATGGGCCATTGGCCTGATCCAACATGGCTTCTCTTATGTTCTTATGTCTTCTTCTCTCAGCCCCACCTACTTCACAGGGTGTCTGCTGTGGGGGAGGAAGGGAATGGAGATTGTGAGCCGTTCTGAGGCTCTTAGATTTGGAGTGGAGGGCAGGATATAAATCCAATATCTTCATCTTCTATCTTCTGTGTGTGTGTGTGTGTGTGAACCACACAAAATCCAGGAAGCCACAAGAAGAAGTCAGTGACTGGAACTTCAGGATGGGGCCCCCGGGTCTCAGTTATGCTGATCTGACTGTTCATCCCCAGCTTGAAATTTTTGCAGAAGGGGAAGCGATGTGAGCAGATTTGGAAGCCTGGCAGGAGGCAGCGTCTCTTTGCTTTATGGGCGAAGATGAAAAGAGCGCCGCGTGCCTCTCCCTCGCCTAAGTGCTGCCTCATGAGGCAGATGATAATAACTAGCAAATATTTGAACGCCGAAACGCTCCAAGCGCCGGAGAGATGGACAGTAAATAGCAGTCCGGAAGGCGGTGTCGTGTGGAGGCCACGAAAGAGAACACACTTTCCCCACGGAGTGTATCAATTGTGGCTCACACGGCGGAGCTGGGAAGCTGCCCGCAAGGCCAGAAGGCACGCCATTTTGTGGGCGTGGCGACGCTGGAGGGGTTCGGACCGAGACAGGGGCACCGCCCCAAATGCGAACAGATTGCCTTATTTTCCCCGGACCTGGGCTGATACAGATGGGGTTGCCAAGTCCAATTCAAGAAATATCTGGGGACTTTGGGGGTGGAGCCAGGAGACGTTGGAGGTGGAGCCAGAAGCAACGTTGTGACAAGCAAAGGGAGTTCTGGCCATCACATTTAAAGGGACTGTGCACCTTTGAAATGCCTTCCCTCCATTGGAAATAATGAAGGATGGGGGCACCTTCTTTGGGGGCTCATAGAATTCGACCCCCTGGTCCAATCTTTTTGAAACTTGGGGGGTAACTTGGGGAGATGCACTAGATGCTATACTGAAAATTTGGTTCATTTGGAAATTTGGAACATATGAAGCTGCCTTATACTGAATCAGACCCTTGGTCCATCAAACTCAGTATTGTCTTCTCAGACTGGCAGCGGCTCTTTCTCCAGGGTCTCAAGCCGAGGTTCTTCACACCTATTTGCCTGGACCCTTTTCAATTGGAGATGCCGGGGATTGAACCTGGGACCTTCTGCTTACCAAGCAGATGCTCTACCACTGAGCCACCGTCCCTCCCGTTGTGACCAATGTTCCCTCTAAGCCGCAGAGTAGGGCGGCCAAGTCCAATTCAAGAAATATCCGGGGACTTTGGGGGTGGAGCCAGGAGACTTTGGGGGTGGAGCCAGGAGCAAGGCTGTGACAAACATAATTGAACTCCAAAGGGAATTCTGGTCATCACATTTAAAGGGACCGCACACCTTTTCAATGCCTCTCCTCCATTGGAAATAATGAAGGATAGGGGCACCTTTTGGGGGGGCTCATAGAATTGGGCCCCTTCGTCCAATCCTTTTGAAACTTGAGTTTAACTTTTTTTTAAAAAAAATGGTTAATCCACCCCATAATGTATTAGCATATTTAATGATGAGATACACTAGGCATCCCATGGCTATTGCTATTTGGGCAACTCTACCTTGGCTGCAAATTTTGCTGCCTTCGATTATCCTTGCCCAGGCAGAAACTGTCCTGAGAGGGACATTGGGGGTGGAGTCAGGAGACTTTGGGGGTGGAGCCAGGAGACGTTGGGGGTGGAGCCAAGATCAAGGCTGTGACAAACATAACTGAACTCCAAAGGGAGTGCTGGCCATCACATTGAAAGGGACGGCACACCTTTTCAGTTCCTTCCTTCCATAGGAAATAATGAAGGATAGGGGCACCTTCCTTTGGGGCTCATAGAATTGGACCCCCTGGTCCAATCTTTTTGAAACTTGGGGGGTATTTTGGGGGGAGGTACTGGATGCTATATTAGAAATGTGGTGCCTCTATCTCAAAAAAGCGCCCCCCTGGAGCCCCAGATACCCGCAGATGAATTCTCCATTATTTTCTATGGGAATAAGTCTCCATAGGAAATAATAGAGCTCCCAGCAGACATTTCCTTCCCCTCCCCCCGCTTTTTGATGACCCTAAGCAGGGGGAGGGCCTTCAAACCGGGGGATCCTCTGTCCCCACCTGGGGATTGGCAACCCTAGATACAGATGAGATGAAGATTGCAAACCTTGTTCCATCCATTAAATGCAAAGTGCGGGTTTCTGCGGTTTGCCTTGGGATTGGGCAGGAAAAGGAGAGAGTATTTAGTGTTCAACCTCCACTCCATGCTTTGCCCTAAGCATTTAAAAAAAGAAACAGATGGGTCCTGTTAAAACATGCATTTTCTTGTTAAAATGAAATTAAAAAGTAGGATGCGCAGCTTCCACAAGAAAAACCTAGTGGCAGTCGAAGGGTTAAGGCCCCTCTCCCTTTCCTGCATGGCCCAAGGCAAATGGAGGCTGGGAGGACCAGATGTGCAAAGGAGAGGTGTGATCTTCATCTCATCTGTTCAAGCCCTTAGCCAACAGTGCTGTGAAATGGGTCACTTGTGGTCCCATTTTCCAGGCAAAGATCTGAGGCTGGACAATATGCCAGAGTTGGCACCAATGATCCGTGAGAGACAGCTAGGGCTTTCTGGTGGACATGTGAGATAATAAATGAGTTTCTGTAGCCATTGCCATGAGCCAATGCTTGGTGCTTGGGAGGGGCAACACTGGGAGGGCTTCTAGAGTCCTGGCCCCACTGATGGACCTCCTGGTGGCACCTGGGTTTTTTGGCCACTGTGTGACACAGCATGTTGGACTGGATGGACCACTGGCTTGATCCAACAGGGCTTCTCTTATGTGACACAGAGTGTTGGACTGGATGGGCCACTGGCCTGATCCAACATGGCTTCTCTTGTGTTCTTCTGTGACACTGAGTGTTGGACTGGATGGGCCATTGGCCTGATCCAACAGGGCTTCTCTTTTGTGACACAGAGTGTTGGACTGGATTGGCCATTGGCCTGATCCAACATGGCTTCTTTTATGTTCTTATGTGACACAGAGTGTTGGACTGGATGGGCCATTGGCCTTATCCGACAGGGCTTCTCTTATGTTCTTATGTGACACAGAGTGTTGGACTGGGTGGGCCATTGGCCTGACCCAACATGGCTTCTCTTATGTTCTTATGTGACACAGAGTGTTGGACTGGATAGGCCACTGGCCTGATCCAACATGGCTTCTCATATGTTCTTAGTCAGTTTCTGTAGCCATTTGTGTGTGTCTTACCTGCAAGTCCCTTTAGGTGTCACTCCTGCTTCCTGCTCGTGGTATGCCGTCCTCTGATTTGCATGGATCTGCACCTGGTGGATCTCTGCCTCCATGGTTGTAGCTTGCAAGAAGGCAGGTACACCGGACTGGTTGTCCTTTGGGATGCTTTCTTGTGCAATGGTTCTGAGAGGTTCGAAAGGGTTAATAGATCCCTGCACACCATCTCCTCCCCTCCCCCACTCTCACACCCGCACTTGCATGTTTCCCACCTTTTCTCAGTGGATAGCGGATGTTAATTCATCTTGTACTGGTATTTGTCATCTCCCGAGTGCTTAGCGGGCATTAAAAATGCATCACACACGAACTCTTCTGCCACAGTAAATACCCAGCCACTTCTCCTCCATCTTCATTTTCAGACTCAGCTGCAGGAGTGGATTAGGGAGGTAAAATGAATACTAACCTGCAGCGGAAAGGGAGGGGGGAGGCTTCACCATCGCCTCCTCCCTGATTTAAACCTGATTCGAATCCAGGTTGGGTCACCTCTGCTTCATCTGCCAAGCAGAGTTGCCAAGTCCAATTTAAGAAATATCTGGGGAATTTGGGGGTGGAGCCAGGAGACATTAGGAGTGGAGCCAGGAGACATTAGCGGTGGAGCCAGGAGACATTCGGGGTGGGGCCAGGAAACGTTAGGGGTGGAGCCAATTTCAAGGCTGTGACAAGCATCATTGAACTCCAAAGGGAGTTCTGGCCATCACATTTAAAGGGACGGCACACCTTTTCAATGCCTTCCTTCCATAGGAAATAATGAAGAATAGGGGCACCTTCTTTTGGGGCACATAGAATTAGACGCCCTGGTCCAATCTTTTTAAAACTTGGGGGCTATTTTGGGGAGAGGCACTAGATACTATACTGAAAATTTGGTGCCTCTATCTCAAAAAACAGGCCCCCCAGAGCCCCAGATACCCGCAGATCAATTCTCCATTATTTTCTATGGGAATAAATCTCCATAGGGAATAAAAGCGTTCCCAGCAGACATTTCCCTCCCCTCCCCCCGCTTTCTGATGACTCTGAAGCGGGGGTGGGGAACCTCCATCCCGAGGACCATATGCGGCCTTCGAGGTCACTTGGTGTGGCTCATGGGGACAGCTCGGCTGAACCGAACTGAGCCATGTGGCAGCCACCTTGGGGCCTGGCTGGCCAGCAAGGATTGTGGGACCCAGCTGCGCTGTGCAGCAGCCTCCCCGGGGCCAGGCAGGGATCTCAGGGCCCAGATGTACTGTGCGGCAGCCTCCCTGGGGCCTGGCTGGCCGGCGAGAATTGCTGCAGGGCCTGGAAAAGTGACTGCCACAGTTCAGTTTGCACTTGATTAGCCCAGCGGGTGGGGCCTAATATGCTAATGAGGGTGTGACCTAATATGCTAATATCAGGAGATGTGGTCTAATATGCTACTAAGTTCCTGCTGGGCTTTTTCTACAAAAAACCCCCCTGGATTTATGCATTTGCCTAGGGCGGCGGGCCAGGTGTATGTGTGTGTGTGTGTGTGCCTAATCCAACATGGCTTCTCTTATGTTCTTATGTGACACAGAGTGTTGGACTGGAGGGGCCACTGGCCTGATCCAACAGGGCTTCTCTTATGTTCTTCTGTGACACAGAGAGTTGGACTGGATGGGCCATTGGCCTGATCCAACAGGGCTTCTCTTATGTTCTTATGTGACACAGAGTGTTGGACTGGATGGGCCACTGGCCTGATCCAACATGGCTCCTCTTATGTTCTTATGTGACACAGAGTGTTGGACTGGATGGGCCACTGACCTGATCCAACAGGGCTTCTCTTATGTTCTTATGTGACACAGAGTGTTGGACTGGATGGGCCACTGGCCTGATCCAACAGGGCTTCTCTTATGTTCTTATGTGACACAGAGTGTTGGACTGGATGGGCCACTGGCCTAATCCAACATGGCTTCTCTTATGTTCTTATGTGACACAGAGTGTTGGACTGAATGGGCCACTGGCCTGATCCAACATTACTTCTCTTCTGTTCTTATGTGACATAGAGTGTTGGACTGGATAGGCCTGATCCAACATGGCTTCTCTTATGTTCTTATGTGACACAGAGTGTTGGACTGGATGGGCCACTGGCCTGATCCAACATTACTTCTCTTCTGTTCTTATGTGACACAGAGTGCTGGACTGGATGGGCCATTGGCCTGATCCAATATGGCTTCTCTTCTGTTCTTATGTGACTCAGAGTGTTGGACTGGATGGGCCATTGGCCTGATCCAACATGGCTTCTCTTCTGTTCACACACACACCACCCCCCGCCACTCCAGCATTGCATCGTTCCACTCCATGAAGATGAGCCGTTGAAATAACAGGCTCGACAGACGAACATCACCCCCTTGCAATCATCAACTGTAGTCCGAGACGATCTCCCTTGTCCTGAAAAACGGCAGTCTGCTCATAATTTACAATCCAGAGCGCTGATTTGGGCCCGGCGTGGCCTCCATTCCTCTGGGCGCTCCGTGGAGGCAGCTGCTGTGTTGACGCACATCCACTGATTGCTGGAATTGGCTCGAACTTTTAAAAATGGGTCTCTCCTTTCCAGAACAATAGCCTGGCTTCTGTGACTCCAGCAATCAAGGGAGCCAGAGAATGTCTCACACAGCCCCGGGGGCAGGGCTTGCGTCTTGTCAACGTGACCTTAGCAGATGGAAATTAGAAGCCCAGCCACTCGGGAGAGAAAGCCCTGGCTCAGGAATAACAAACTGACACGTCCCTTGAAAAAAAAAGTCGAGGTGCTGACCAATGGAAGCATCGTACAGTCGCTTAGGTAACGCACCGTCTTTCCCACCCCTGGCAGTGTGGACTCTTGGAGAAACGTCGACTGCGGAGTGTCATGATAGAGGTTTACAAGATAATGCATGGGATGGAGAAAGTAGAGAAAGAGGTACTTTTCTCCCTTTCTCACAATACAAGAACTTGTGGGCATTCGATGAAATTGCTGAGCAGACGGGTTAAAACGGATAAAAGGAAGTACTTCTTCACCCAAAGGGTGATTAACATGTAGAATTCACTGCCACAGGAGGTGGTGGCGGCCACAAGCATAGCCACCTTCAAGAGGGGTTTAGATAAAAATATGGAGCACAGGTCCATCAGTGGCTATTAGCCACAGTGTGTGTGTATATATAAAAATTTTTTGCCACTGTGTGACACAGAGCGTTGGACTGGATGGGCCGTTGGCCTGATGCAACATGGCTTCTCTTATGTTCTTACTCTAAGATGGGAGGATGGGGTTTAATTCCCCACTCCTCCACATGCACCTGCTGTAAGGTTGCCAAGTCCTATTCAAGAAATATCTGGGGACTTTGGGGGTGGAGCCAGGAGACATTGGGGGTCGAGTCAGGAGCAAAGGTGTGACAAGGATGATTGAACTCCAAAGGGAGTTCTGGCCATCACATTTAAAGGGACAGCACACTTTTTAAATGCCTTCCCTCCATTGGAAATAATGAAGGATAGGGGCACCTTCTTTGGGACTCCTAAAATTGGACACCCCCCCCACCTGTCCAATCCTTTTGAAACTTGGAGGGCGCTTTTAGAAGAGGCCCTGGATGCTATGCCGCAAATTTGGTGTCCCTATTTCAAAAAAGAGCCCCAGATACCCACAGATCAATTCACCGTTATACCCTATGGGAATCGGTCTCCATAGGGAATAACGGAATGCCCAGCAGACATTCCCCTCCCCCCACTTTCTGATGCCCCTGAAGGGGGGGGAGGGCATCCAAACTGGGAGATCCGCTGCCCCCACCTTGGGGATTGGCAAGGAGAGAAGCGAAGTCTCCATGTATACTGTCTCGCTACCACTAATAAGAATTCCTTAATCAAGTACGGACAAGAGAAACATAAAAATCTCAAATAGCTATTATTAATTAGGGTTTGTAGAATCTTTCGGGCTCAAGTGCCGTGTTCTACTGGAGAAAGTTTTTCTTCCAGACGTTTCTCGGCTGCGGAGAACATCCTCAGTGGCGTTGCAGCCGGAGCAGGCGCTCTGACCTTCTTGGCTGCTGTGCATTGAGTGAGGCCAGGGCTGCTGGAGAGCTGCTATTTCTAGGCTGGAGGGCGTGTGGTGAAAGGGCACTGAGGATGTTCTCCGCAGCTGAGAACGAAACGTCTGGAAGAAAAACTTTCTCCAGTAGAACATGGCACTTGAGCCCGAAAGATTCTACAAACCCTAATGATGATGCCAGCCGTGAAAACCTGAAATCTTTGATACCTATTATTAAATCACAATATGCATTCATACAAAGGTACCCACAGAACAGTGCATTTTAAAGGGAAAGCAACAGACAAATTTTCATGCAGTTCGCAATTCCACAGGTAAGTCCAATTCCGTTTCTTCCCAGGTTGACTGTTCACTTCTCCCACTTTGTGTAGATGTTAAGACAGACTTCAGGACGCAGAAAAATAAGCTCCAGTCCAATGTGCTATAATTTCCAATATTCTCTGTACATGCTTTGCAAGCTAAAACGGGCCTCCCAAGACGTTTAGACTTCGCTTTCACCCAAAAGGGCTTTATCCAAGCTTTAATCACTGTGGGTGAATCAGTTCTGAAGACAGTCCAGCAGTTCAGCTACCTGGGGTGCATCATCTCCTCAGATGCCAAGATCGACAAGGAGATTGACAACAGGCTGGCAAAGGCAAACCATGCATTTGGCCGACTGCACAAAAGAGTGTGGAGCAACAAGCATCTGAAAAAAGGCACAAAGATCAATGTTTACAAAGCGGTTGTGATGACAACCCTCATCTACGGCTCCGAATCGTGGGTTTTATACCGTCATCACCTGCGACTCCTCGAGCGCTTTCATCAGCGCTGCCTTCGCACCATCCTCAACATCCACTGGAGTGACTTTGTGACCAACACTGAAGTCCTCAAGAGGGCGGAGGTTACAAGCATCGAGGCACTGCTGTAGAAGACGCAGCTGCGCTGGGCAGGGCATATTTCTAGGATGGAAAACCACCGCCTTCCCAAGATTGCCCTGTATGGCGAACTTTCCACCGGCCATCGAAATAGAGGGGCACCAAAGAAGAGGTACAAGGACTCCTTGAAGAAATCCCTTGGCACCTGTCGCATCAACCATCACCAGTGGTCTGACCTAGCCTCAGATCGCAAAGCATGGAGGCACACCATCCACCAGGCTGTCTCTTCCTTTGAGAACGCACGCATAGCTGGTCTTGAGGACAAAAGGAGATTGAGGAAGAATCACACTGCTACAGCACCAACCCCAAATCAGACTTTTCCCTGCAGCCACTGTGGCCGGATCTGCCTGTCCCGCATTGGTCTTGTCAGCCACCAGCGAGCCTGCAGCAGACGTGGACTACTGCACCCTTCTTAAATCTTTGTTCGCGAAGTCAAGCCGAGAGAGAGAGAAATACATGTCTGAACACTTCCAGCCGATCCAATATTTCAAACTCTTATACTTCCCATCAAGGTTTCAGTTCTTAACCCTAACCTGCTGAGTGACCTTGGTTCAGTCACGAGTTCTCTCCGAGCTGTTCTGCTCAAGAGCAGTTCTCTCTGAGCTCTCTCAGCCCCACCTACCTCATGGTGTGTCTGTTGCGGGGAGAGGAAGGGAAGGGGATTGTGAGCTGCTTCGAGACTCTGAGTGAAGGGTGGGGTATAAATTCAATCTCCTCTTTCTCCTCCCGGTTGGTAAACCGACTGTTATTTGAGCGGAAGAGAATTAAACCCTCTCATATTGGCTACCCAACAAATAAAATTGAGGGAGATTGACTGTGAGATATTCAAAGCAGCCCTGTAATCAAAAACCCTCTGAGAGAACAGAAAACGCAAGCTAGAAATGCCTAGGCATACAAATCTGAACCAAGACAAAACAAAGAGGGAAGATTCTCGGTAGTCTTGCGGCTGACTCTAATGATGTAGGGAGGGAGAAGGCTGTGTGTGGAACAAGTATTATGAGTGTAAAGTAACGGTGGAAAGAATTGTAAAGTCACTTCACAATTGTTGTTGCTTTTGGCCATCTTCTGGGCACGAAACAGGTGTCACCGGGGGTGTGAAGTCACAACTGACATAGAGACCCTGTAGGCTGCTCAAGGTAACACTCGTGCAGAGGGTTAGCCTTCCTCCAAGTGGGGGGAGGTATTTGTGAATTTCCTGCAAGGTGCAAGGGGCTGGACTAGATGACCCTGGAGGTCCCTTCTAACTCTCTGATTCTATGATCTATTAATGGCTACTGTGATGACCGAGGAGGGTGCCGTTCCATATCTTCCAGAGAACCATAGAATCAGAGTTGGAAGGGACCTCTAGGGTCATCTAGTCCAACCCCCATGCACAAGGCAGGAAACCCACAAACACCTCCCCCTAAATTCACAGGATCCCCATTGCTGTCAGATGGCCATCCAGCCTCTGTTTGAAAACCTCCCAGGAAGGAGAGCCCACCACCTTCCGAGGAAGCCTGTTCCACTGAGGAACTGCTCTAATGGTCAGGAAGTTCTTCCTAATGTTGAGCCGGAAACTCTTTGGATTTAATTTCAACCCGTTGGTTCTGGTCCTACCTTCGGGGGTCTCAGAAAACAATTCCACCCCATCCTCTAGATGACAGCCCTTCAAGTACTTGAATATATGAACATATAAAGCTGCCTTATACTGAATCAGGCCCTTGCTCCATCAAAGTCAGTGTTAGAATCATAGAATTGGAAGGGACCTCTAGGGTCATCTAGTCCAACCCCCTGCACAAGGCAGGAAATCCACAGATACCTCCCCCTAAATTCACAGGATCCTCATTGCTGTCAGATGGTCATCTAGCCTCTGTTTGAAAATCTCCAAGGAAGGAGAGCCCACCACCTCCCGAGGAGGAAATCTGTTAGAATCATAGAAGAGTTGGAAGGGATCCCCAGGGTCATCTAGTCCAACCCCCTGCACAATACAGGAAACCCACAAACACCTCCCCCTAAATTCACAGGATCCTCATTGCTGCCAGATGGCCATCTAGCCTCTGTTGAAAAACCTCCAAGAAAGGAGAGCCCACCACCTCCTGAGGAAGCCTGTTCCACTGAGGAACCGCTCTAATGGTCAGGAAGCTCTACCTAATGTTGAGCCAGAAACTCTTGATTTAATTTCAACCCATTGGTTCTGGTCCTACCTTCTGGGACCACAGAAAACAATTCCACACCATCCTCTGGATGACAGCCCTTCAAGTACTTCAAGATGGCGATCATATGGAAAGCCAGTTTGGTGTAGTGATTAAGTGTGCGGACTCTTATCTGGGAGAACTGGGTTTGATTCTCCACTCCTCCACTTGCACCTGCTAGCATGGCCTTGGGTCAGCCATAGCTCTGGCAGAGGTTGTCCTTGAAAGGGCAGCTGCCGTGAGAGTCCTCTCCAGCCCCACCCACCTCACAGGGTGTCTGTTGTGGGGGAGGAAGGTAAAGGAGATTGTGAGCCACTCTGAGACTCTTCAGAGTCGAGGGCAGAATATAAATCCAATATCTTCTTCTTCTAATCTTCTAATCACCTCTCAGCCGCCTCCTCTCCAGGCTAAACATCCCCAGCTCCTTCAACCTTTCTTCATTGGACTTGGTCTCCAGACCCCTCACCATCTTCATTGCCCTCCTCTGGACCCGTTCCAGCTTGTCTATATCCTTCTTAAAATGAAAAAGTCCTTAAAATGAAGAAGAGTATTGTCTGCTCTAATTATGTAGATCCAGAATGCTCTCCCCAAGCCAGTGGAGGATAGGCAAGGAGTAGTGGAAAGTGGAAATGGTGTGCATAGAAATACTTGTGCTCCTCTTTGGTGGGAACACCTGCTAGCTCTAGCAGTTGGAAGACACCCCTATCAGTTACAGAGTGAATCACTCTCTCCCCTCGACATCTCTGCTGTTGCTGCACTGTGTGACTGGAAAAAAGCGAACCGCACAGACCAGAAGTTAAACACAACATTTCCAACAATTCCCAGTTGTTACTGTTCATCATTCTTTTTCGTGCTCGCCGTGGAATATTAAGTATATTAAAGTGAAGAGATCGAGACTACTTTCCTAGCAGCTTGTCAACGGGCACCTAACCTGCCGTTCCAGCTCGCATTTCGTAAAATCTGGCTGGGCTTTTTATCACTTCAGCGGTGTTAAAACGAACCTGCCCGCCCAAGGAGAACTCTGCCTTTAATTCCAATAGTCTAGTTCTGAAGGCAACGTTTCCTTAAAATGCTATCTCTGACATCCGCGCCGCAGTGCCATTTACGCTCACCGCAAGCCAAATGAAAATGGAACAAAAACGTATCGCATCAAGAGCCCGTCAGCTCGGGAAGGGTTGATTTGGCCCCATAAAGTCTTTGTTCGATAGGATTTTAGAGGAGGGAAGGATCCAAAAGCTGTCAAGGCCAGCCACAGGAGGTGAAGCAGAGATGGGAGGCTGGCCAAGGATATCTGCCTTAAAAGCAGGCCTCAGATTCAGCAGGAGATCGCAGGAGTGCAGCTCCTGAACCTTTCTGAGGGTTCCCCCTCCTCCTCCCCACCTACCTCGTCCATTGAATAGGAGGTGCAGCTGCAAGATATATATATATTTTGGCCACTGTGTGACACAGAGTGTTGGACTGAATGGGCCACTGGCCTGATCCAACAGGGCTTCTCTTATGTTCTTATGTGACACAGAGTGTTGGACTGGATGGGCCATTGGCCTGATCCAACAGGGCTTCTCTTATGTTCTTATGTGACACAGAGTGTTGGACTGGATGGGCCACTGGCCTGATCCAACAGGGCTTCTCTTATGTTCTTATGTGACACAGAGTGTTGGACTGGAGGGGCCACTGGCCTGATCCAACATGGCTTCTCTTATGTTCTTATGTGACACAGAGTGTTGGACTGGAGGGGCCACTGGCCTGATCCAACATGGCTTCTCTTATGTTCTTATGTGACACAGAGTGTTGGACTGGAGGGGCCACTGGCCTGATCCAACATGGCTTCTCTTATGTTCTTATGTGACACAGAGTGTTGGACTGGCGGGGCCACTGGCCTGATCCAACATGGCTTCTCTTATGTTCTTATGTGACACAGAGTGTTGGACTGGAGGGGCCACTGGCCTGATCCAACAGGGCTTCTCTTATGTTCTTATGTGACACAGAGTGTTGGACTGGATGGGCCACTGGCCTGATCCAACAGGGCTTCTCTTATGTTCTTATGTGACACAGAGTGTTGGACTGGATGGGCCACTGGCCTGATCCAACAGGGCTTCTCTTATGTTCTTATGTGACACAGAGTGTTGGACTGGATGGGCCACTGGCCTGATCCAACAGGGCTTCTCTTATGTTCTTATGTGACACAGAGTGTTGGACTGGAGAGGCCACTGGCCTGATCCAACAGGGCTTCTCTTATGTTCTTATGTGACACAGAGTGTTGGACTGGAGGGGCCACTGGTCTGATCCAACAGGGCTTCTCTTATGTTCTTATGTGACACAGAGTGTTGGACTGGAGGGGCCACTGGCCTGATCCAACAGGGCTTCTCTTATGTTCTTATGTGACACAGAGTTTTGGACTGGATGGGCCACTGGCCTGATCCAACAGGGCTTCTCTTATGTTCTTATGTGACACAGAGTGTTGGACTGGAGGGGCCATTGGCCTGATCCAACATGGCTTCTCTTATGTTCTTATGTGACACAGAGTGTTGGACTGGAGGGGCCACTGGCCTGATCCAACATGGCTTCTCTTATGTTCTTATGTGACACAGAGTGTTGGACTGGAGGGGCCACTGGCCTGATCCAACATGGCTTCTCTTATGTTCTTATGTGACACAGAGTGTTGGACTGGAGGGGCCACTGGCCTGATCCAACATGGCTTCTCTTATGTTCTTATGTGACACAGAGTGTTGGACTGGAGGGGCCACTGGCCTGATCCAACATGGCTTCTCTTATGTTCTTATGTGACACAGAGTGTTGGACTGGAGGGGCCACTGGCCTGATCCAACATGGCTTCTCTTATGTTCTTATGTGACACAGAGTGTTGGACTGGAGGGGCCACTGGCCTGATCCAACATGGCTTCTCTTATGTTCTTATGTGACACAGAGTGTTGGACTGGAGGGGCCATTGGCCTGATCCAACATGGCTTCTCTTATGTTCTTATGTGACACAGAGTGTTGGACTGGAGGGGCCATGGGCCTGATCCAACATGGCTTCTCTTATGTTCTTATGTGACACAGAGTGTTGGACTGGAGGGGCCATTGGCCTGATCCAACAGGGCTTCTCTTATGTTCTTATGTGACACAGAGTGTTGGACTGGATGGGCCATTGGCCTGATCCAACATGGCTTCTCTTATGTTCTTATGTGACACAGAGTGTTGGACTGGAGGGGCCATTGGCCTGATCCAACAGGGCTTCTCTTATGTTCTTATGTGACACAGAGTGTTGGACTGGAGGGGCCATGGGCCTGATCCAACAGGGCTTCTCTTATGTTCTTATGTGACACAGAGTGTTGGACTGGATGGGCCACTGGCCTGATCCAACATGGCTTCTCTTATGTTCTTATGTGACACAGAGTGTTGGACTGGAGGGGCCATTGGCCTGATCCAACATGGCTTCTCTTATGTTCTTATGTGACACAGAGTGTTGGACTGGAGGGGCCATGGGCCTGATCCAACATGGCTTCTCTTATGTTCTTATGTGACACAGAGTGTTGGACTGGAGGGGCCACTGGCCTGATCCAACATGGCTTCTCTTATGTTCTTATGTGACACAGAGTGTTGGACTGGAGGGGCCATTGGCCTGATCCAACATGGCTTCTCTTATGTTCTTCTGTGACACAGAGTGTTGGACTGGATGGGCCATTGGCCTGATCCAACATGGCTTCTCTTATGTTCTTATGTGACACAGAGTGTTGGACTGGAGGGGCCATTGGCCTGATCCAACAGGGCTTCTCTTATGTTCTTATGTGACACAGAGTGTTGGACTGGAGGGGCCATGGGCCTGATCCAACAGGGCTTCTCTTATGTTCTTATGTGACACAGAGTGTGGGACTGGATGGGCCATTGGCCTGATCCAACATGGCTTCTCTTATGTTCTTATAACAGTCCCTGGATTAGGAGATTAGAAGCCAGCCAACCACCAGGGGCTTTGACACACCCCCATCCAGTTTGGTGTAGTGGTTAAGTGTGTGGACTCTTATCTGGGAGAACCGGGTCTGATTCCCCACTCCTGCTGCTGGAATGGCCTTGGGTCAGCCATAGCTCTGACAGAGGTTGTCCTTGAAAGAGCAGCTGCCGTAAGAACTCTCTTAGCCCCACCCAACTCACAGGGTGTCTATTGTGGGGGGGAGAGATAAAGGAGATTGTGACTGCTCTGAGACTAGGCTTCCCGATCCCCAGGTCCCAGAGGGGGATCCCCCGGTTTTACAGGCTTCCCCCCTCCCCCAGCCAGCTGGCCGGCGGGGAAAGCCCCGCCCCCAGAGCCATCATGCACCTCTATGAACGATTCCCATAGGGAATGATGGGGAATTGATCAGTGGGTATCGGGGGCTCTGGGGGGGGGGGCTGTTTTTTGAAATAGAGGCACTGAATTTTCAGCATAGCATCTAGTGCCTCTCCCCAAAATACCTCCCAAGTTTCAAAAAGATTGGACCAGGGGGTCCAATTCTATGAGCCCCAAAAGAAGATGCCCCTATCCTTCATTATTTCCTATGGAAGGAAGGCATTTAAAAATTTGTGCAGTCCCTTTAAATGTGATGGCCAGAACTCCCTTTGGCATTCAATGATGCTTGTCACACCCTTGCTCTCGGCTCCGCCCCCAATGTCTCCTGGCTCCACCCCCAAAGTCCCCAGATATTTCTTAAATTGGACTTGGCAACCCTATCTGAGACTCTGAGATTCAGAGTGGAGGGCGGGATATAAATCCAATATCTTCTTCTTCCCATTAACCCCTGGAGAAGCCCACACCACCCTTTCCGCACATCTTATGTGATTTTGGGCAGCGGGTGGCTTGCTGGCCTTTTGACTGGGAGGCCCAGGAGAACTCCAAGCGAGCGAGGCCTGCTTGGGCTGGCTGGATCTCTAGCCAGCCCAAGCAGGCTTCACTCACCCGGGGCTCTCCTTTTGGCTGGTGGGAGGGGCTCGCAAATGCTAATGAGTTATGCTAATGAGTTCCACCACCTATTTTTTTCTACAAAACGACCCCTGCTGGCTTGGAGTTGGAAGAAGAGATCTGAGTTCACACATTAGAGGTACCTCGGCTCTGATATCACATCAGAAGGAAGAACAGCCCGGCTGGGGAGGTCCAATGGGAGCTGCCGGGGCTGGCAGACCCAACAGTCCAATAAGATCCAGGATGAAGGTCTAAAGTTGCTGCCTCCAAGCTGGAGGGACCGGAACTCGAGGGAGAAGCATCTGCTTGGCATCCAGAAGGTCCCAGGTTCAATCCCTGGCATCATCCGTGGAAACGGTAAGGCAGGAGATGATGGGAAAGGCTTTTTCTTTGACTGAGACCCTGGAGACCAGCTGCCTGTCTTGAGAATGCTGACCTTGACGTTGAGGCAGCCCAGTTGCCAGTAATTTTGGGGTGGGGAGCCCAGGACATAGATTTTGGGTGGGGGAGCCGTGGGGGCTTGGCTGCTTCTTCCAGCAGCCAGCGTCTGGCCCCAGCTCTCCCTCTCTCACACACGCGCTTTTGGGGGTGGGAAGAGCTTGGCGAGAGCTGCGGCAGCAAAAACAGAGCCACGGAGAGAGCGGGTGTTACGTCTTGAACATAAGCTGATGTACCGCATGGCGATCGCTACAGAGGCGACCCGCGGGTCCCCGGATGGAGCTCGCCAGACGCCCCGCCCATCAAGATCTGTGGCGGGAAGTTTGACTGACCAGGATTGGACTGGTCAGACTGGGGGGGCAGTTCCGGGGAATGTATATAAGCGGGACCCGGCCCACATGTTCTCTCTCTGGTAATGTACCACTGAATAAAGCATGTTGCCTTCAAACCGTCTTGCAACTCAGTACATTACAGCGGGGGAGGCAGGAATGGAATGGGAAGAGCAAGGGCAGAGGAGCGGCGGCGAAAACGGCACTGCAGGGAGAGCGGCGGCGGCCAGTGCATGGCAGTGAGGGTGGGGAAAGCGGCAGCCACGAGAGCGGTGGGGAAAGGAGGGGCCATACAGGTGGAAGGGGGGGTTGGGTGGAGGGGCCTAGCCCCCTCCCCCAGGCCTCCTGTAATGACGGGCCTGCGTTGAGATCCCTTCCAACTCTATGAGTCTATGACGAACTTCCTGACCGTTAGAGCAATTCCTCAGTGGAACAGGCTTCCTCCTTGGGAGGTGGTGGGCTCTCCTTCCTTGGAGGTTTTTCAACAGAGGCTAGATGGCCGTCTGACAGCAATGAGGATCCTCTGAATTTAGGGGGAGGTGTTTGTGAGTTGCCTGCATTGTGCAGGGGGTTGGACTAGATGGCCCTGGAGGTCCCTTCCAACTCAGGAGGTGGTGGGCTCTCCTTCCTTGGAGGTTTTTCAACAGAGGCTAGATGGCCATCTGACAGCAATGAGGATCCTGTGAATTTAGGGGGAGGTGTTTGTGAGTTGCCTGCATTGTGCAGGGGGTTGGACTAGATGGCCCTGGAGGTCCCTTCCAACTCTTCTATGATTCTAACAGGCTTCCTCCTCGGGAGGTGGTGGGCTCTCCTTCCTTGGAGGTTTTTAAACAGAGGCTAGAGGGCCACCTGACAGCGATGAGGATCCTGTGAATTTGGGGGGAGGTGTTTGTGAATTTCCTACATTGTGCAGGGGGTTGGACTAGATGACCCTGGAGGTCCCTTCCAACTCTATGATTCTATGACTAACCGGCACTGACCCTGCTTAGCCTCCAGCATCTGACAAGCTGGGCCATCACGGGCAGGGTGGAAGCCTCTTGTCTCCTCCCCTCTCTTTCCCATCACGTTTCCTGAACCCCAAGAGAACCTCCCTTTGGTTCATGATCATTCTCCCATCTCTCTCCTGCTATGTGGTTCCATATTTTGTACAGCGCCCGGCACTCATTCAGTGCTGAGTTAATGCCTACGGAAGCAAGCTGTTCTATGAAAGAAAAAAACTTTAAAAGCCACCTCACAGCCCTTAAATAATGATACGAGATGCATGGATGTGATTTTTGCCTTTTTAGATATCTTTAATCCCCTTACCCCAAAGGCTTGGGGGTGAGACGCAACGTTTAAAAACAATAAGAAAGTATTTAGAATATAAATGCGACGTGGATGACAGTGAATAAACGCACGATTTGTTCGCTGGTTCATGGGGTTCTGGTTTCCTGAACTCGCCCGCCTCTCGTTTTCCTGCCGTCTGAAATGTCTCCCCAAATTGGATATTCAAACAAGCACGCCCCTGGATCCTGTAGGCAGTTCCAGTCTTGTGTGTATTAATTCTCCCTAGCAGGGAGCAATTTCCTTCTCTCAGACTGCCAGTTTTTTCCTCAACACATCTTCCTTTGGCCTTCAGCTTCTTGCAGTAATTTGCTCGGCTTCGAAATCGCTACTCCGTTATGGGTATATTTTCCCTCTCCCCCCCCCCCCCTTCCTTCCAATTTGCTTGAAATTCCTCTGCTAGCAATTAGAGCACTTTGTTTAAAGACAAATAAGATTTAGTGCAATCTTCTCTTGTTCCCCAGCAGCCTCCTGAAGAGGAGAGGCACTTAGACTCCTTGCAGCCAATTTGTGCGGAATGTGATTTCCTGACTCGGTGCAATCGAGAGGCGGCTGTTGTCGCTGCCACCGGGTCAGTGGTGAGCTGGAGCGGTTTAGTGCAGAGCTGGTCTTCGGAACTGCCACCAAAGACTTGGAGAAATGTCGACTGCGGGGTGACATGACAGAGGTTTACAAGATGATGCCTGGGATGGAGAAAGTAGAGAAAGAAGTCCTTTTCTCCCTTTCTCACAGTACAAGAACTCGTGGGCATTCGATGAAATTGCTGAGCAGTCGGGTTAAAACGGATAAAAGGAAGTCCTTCTTCACCCAAAGGGTGGTTAACATGTGGAATTCACTGCCACAGGAGGTGGTGGCGGCTACAAGCATAGACAGTTTCAAGAAGAGGTTGGATGAAAATATGGAGCACAGGTCTTATGTTCTTATGAAAGTATCTATAAATTAAGAGCAGGCTTTTTAAAAAATATATTATTTTCAAAAATTAATAATAATAAGCTTGGAGGCAGCAACTTTAGACCTTCAGCCTGGCTCTTATTGAACTGTTTGGTCCGCCACTCCCATTAGACCAAGGGTGTCAAACATGCGGCCCGAGGGCTGAATCATGCCCCCAGAAGGCTCCTATCAGGCCCCCAAGCAACTGGCTGCCATCTGCTTCCTTCTCCCTCTCTCTTGCTTCCATCTGTATCTCAACTTGCTTCGCAAGGCTTGCTCAATTGCACAGGAGCTACAGAGCAAAGCCTCTGTTCTCTCCGTTGGTTGACGCTCCTCCCCCTCCTCTTCCCCTGGAGAGGAAGGGAAGGAGCCAGAGAGCCAGTTTGGTGTAGTGGTGAAATGCGCAGACTCTTATCTGGGAGAACCGGGTTTGATTCCCCACTCCTCCACTTGCAGCTGCTGGAATGTGTCAAGCTCGACTGATTCTGACCAAAGACTGTTGGGTTCTGGCCTGTCAAAACCAGGCCTGGGTGAAATCATGATGAACCAAATGCTGCTAGTTTATTGCCCTTTAGTTACTCCCTTTTGAGAACTGTTGAGAACAAAGTAACCTGTGCCTTCCCAAAGGGCCTCCCGAGGGAGGATGATTCGCATACGAATGCAAGGACAACCAGCTTGATAACTGCCTGGGAAAGTATCTTTGTAGTTATATGTGAATGTTCCTTGTCTCCCCCCCCCCCTCGTAGGAATCTCTTTGAAGTGTACCTTAAAACTCTTGTATCAATGTGTTGGCCTCATTCCTCTCAAGCAACCGGCTTGAGCCAAAGTAATGGTTTTTCAATAAATGTAGTCTTAGTATCAATTTTGACTCATCATTGAATCCGTCTACTTGACAGAATGGCTTGGGTCAATCATAGCTCTCGCAGAGCTGCCTTTGAAAGGGCAGCTTCTGGGAGAGCTCTCTCAGCCCCACCCACCTCACAGGGTGTCTGTTGTGGGGGTGAGGGGGGGGGAGGTAAAGGAGATTGTGAGCCGCTCTGAGATTCAGAGTATAGGGCAGGATATAAATCTGCAGTCTTCTTCTTCTTCTTTATGGCCGGACTAAGGGCTGCTGGGAGCAGGGAGTGGGGCTGGCTGCCCACCTACCCACCCAACTTTTGGCATCTTCCTCCCCCCCCCCCCAACTTTGCTCAGAATGCTTCAGGGGAGAGCTTGTCGGTGCCACAACCTGCTTCATGTCCTGAGACAATTGGGGTGAGGGGTCCCAAGGGAAGGGGGGAGTCAAGGCTTGGAGAGGGGGGCCGTAAAATCCACAAGGGGGCTTGGCCGTCTGGACCCCATGGGGTTCTATGGGCCTGACTCACCATAAGTCTTGCAGCCATGTGGCTCCTTTGGTCGCCGGTCAATGCATGTGTGGCTCTCTGTGAGCTCCGTTGAGAGCAGAGTCCTTTCAAGATGCTTGGAAACCCTTTTGAGCCAGGCCAGTTGAGGCCCAGCTGCAGAGCACATTTCAGTAGGCTGCCAATCCCCAGGTCCCAGCGGGGGTTCTTCTGCTTTCCCAGGCACCTTCCCACCCCCAGTCAGCTGGCCGGCAGGGGGAAGCCCCGCCCCCACAGGACCATGTGACTTTCCACCTCCGGAGGCTTCAATCTCCGATTTTCAATCGGAGATTGAAGCCCTCCGGATGGGTGGACTGTTTAACATTGGCTCAACTCATGAGGGGGAGAGGGCCAATCCCTCGCTTCAGAGTCGCCAGAAACGGGGTGGGGAGGAAAATGTCTGCTGAGCACTTCATTATTCCCTATGTAGAGATCAGTTCTCATAGGGTATAATGGGGAATTGATCTGGAGGTTTCGGGGGCTCTGAGGGAGCTGTTTTTTTGAGATAGAGGCACCAAAATTTCAGTATAATATCTAGTCCCTCTCCCCAAAATACCCCCCAGGTTTCAAAATGATTGGACCAGGGGGTCCAATTCTATGAGCCCCAAAAGAAGGTGCCCCTATCCTTCATTATTTCCTATGGAAGGAAGACATTTAAAAAGGTATGCTGTCCCTTTAAATGTGATGGTCAGAACTCCGTTTGGAGTTCAATTATGCTTGTCACACCCTTGTTCCTGGCTCCGCCCCAATGTCTCCTCGCTCCACCCCCAAAGTCTCCTGGCTCCACCCCCAAAGTCCCCAGATATTTCTTGAATTGGACTTGGCAACCCTGCATTTCAGAGGGGAAAAAAAGCACCCCCAAGTTGGAAAGGATGCCTGCCTGGTTAATGATCCAGTTCAAACAAGTCATAAAAGGCTTCCTTTCAACGGCACGGAAGGTTCACTTGAATCAGAGAAACAGCAAGGAACGCAGAGACTCCCCGCGCATCAAAGTCTAAAAGGAGGAAGCCAAAAGAGACCCTGAAAAGCAGCTGCTAAAAACATTCAGGCACACAAGCCTTTTAAATATTTAAAGATGTCAGCAAAAAAACCCACAAAACCCTGGCAAAGGAGGGTGTTTGGGCCACTGGATGAGAAAAGCATCAAACGATGGCTTTAAAATTGACTAATTTTCTTGACTTGAGACCTCACCTTTCTCTCCGGTGGGGACTCAAAATGGCTGCCCTTGTTCTTGCCTCCACTTAACCTTTACAACAACTCTCTAGGTAGGGCTGAGACTGTGTGCGACCGGCCTGGGGTCACCTCGCAAGCCTTAGCGGTGGAGACCTGAACCTCTGTCTCTCAAAGCCTAGTGTGACAGGAGGGACGGTGGCTCTGTGGTAGAGCATCTGCTTGGGAAGCAGAAGGTCCCAGGTTCAATCCCGGCGGCATCTCCAAAAAGGGTCCGGGCAAATAGGTGTGAAAAACCTCAGCTTGAGACCCTGGAGAGCCGCTGCCGGTCTGAGAAGACAATACTGACTTTGATGGACCGAGGGTCTGATTCAGTAGAAGGCAGCTTCATATGTTCATATGTGACATGGTAACCTCTACCCCACTCTGAGGAGATGGGGAAATGGCAGAGAAACAGAATGGATTCTTTGCAACCCCCCTTCCAAGCTGAAACCCCTCAATGGAGCAGTTCATAGAATCATAGAGTTGGAAGGTACCTCCAGGATCATCTAGTCCAACCCTCTGCACGATTCAGGAAACTCACAAAGACCTCCTCCTAAATTCACAGGATCCTCATTGCTGTCAGATGGCCATCTAGCCTCTGTTGAAAAACCTCCAAGGAAGGAGAGCCCACCACCTAGAATCATAGAATCCTAGAATCATAGTGTTAGAAGGGACCTCCAGGGTCATCTAGTCCAACCCCCATGCACAATGCTTGAAACTCACAAACATCTCCCCCTAAATTCACAGGATCCTCATTGCTGTCAGATGGCCATCTAGCCTCTGTTGAAAAACCTCCAAGGAAGGAGAGCCGACCACCTCCCGAGGAAGCCTGTTCCACTGAGTAACTGCTCTAACGGTCAGGAAGTTCATAGAATCCTAGAGTGGGAAGGGACCTCCAGGGTCATCTAGTCCAACCCCCTGCACAATGCAGGAACCTCACAAGTACCGCCCCCTAAATTCACAGGATCCTCATTGCTGCCAGATGGCCATCTAGCCTCTGTTTAAAAACCTCCAAGGAAGGAGAGCCCACCACCTCCCGAGGAAGCCTGTTCCACTGAGGAACCGCTCTAATGCTCAGGAAGTTCTTCCTAATGTTGAGCTGGAAACTCTTCGGATGTAATTTCAAGCCATTGTTTCTGGTCCTACTCTATGATTCTGTGATTCTAATCTCCCAAAACAGATATGGCAACGCTACCTTGGATTTCATCAGAGGATGAAATCAGAGGATGAAAGGCGAAGGACGGTGGCTCAGTGGTAGAGCATCTGCTCAGTAAGCAGAAGGTCCCAGGTTCAATCCCCAGCATCTCCATCTAAAAAGGGTCCAGGCAAATAGGCATGAAAAACCTCAGCTTGAGATCCTGGAGAGCTGCTGCCAGTCTGACTGGCAATACTGACTCTGATGGACCCAGGGGGGGTCTGATTCAGTATAAGGCAGCTTCATATGTTCATATCTATATGTTCATCATCCAGTGTTTCAACCTGGTGTGGCCACATTTGGATCCTTGACCGTCTCAGAGGTTCCGAAAGGGACAGAATCAGCCTCTAACTTCAACAGCTTCTGTAATTATTATAGGCTAGCCTAACAATTCATTTTAGAAGAATATAAATTCAATTTTCCTTGAGTGCAGTCTAACAACACTGTATCTGATTCTTCCTGCTGCCAAAAAGAGAATCCCTTTATATTTCACTCCCTGATTTTCTTATCTATCTTTCTATTTTGTCTGACAAAGGAGCAGTCGCACCCCCACCCCCCCACGGGGCCAACAGAGATCCGTCCGATGAGACATACGGCGCACCTTGGTTGTTTTGTACAAAGGCTTCCAAGTTACCGTCTCGGTAACAGACAAGAATCACGGTTTGTTCTGACAGGTCTAAACTGGTCTCTTTCATTCGTCAAGGCGCTGCTTGCCGTTTCTCGTCTTCCGGCAGATGAAATAAGATTCTTTGCGTTTCCTTCCCTTCTCTGTCGAAAAGCCCTAAATTCTTACGCCAGCCTTCAAAATGGAACATGTCCTGGCTGGAAATCTAGTCCAGTAGAGCCAAAATGTATCCCATCCACTAAACCTGAGTTTCCTTTGCAGAACACAAAAGAGATTGGATTCTCAGTTTTGAAAGCAAAGTGTAGGGGCAGCGGCTCCCCATGTATCTATGCAGCCCAGATCTGCTCTATCTCCCCACCAGGGAATCCACAATGTCAAATATATATATATAATCTTTTAGAACCTTTTGACATTTCAGCTCAGCATACTCCGGTAAATTTCGCTATTCCTTGACATGCAGTCTTCACGGCACGGATTTCCTCGGTTGCTTTGACGGACGGTGCAGAACTACTGAAGCGGAAAGGAGACCCTGTGGAAAGTTTCCGGATGAGCAGAAGACGTTGCAAATGTACTGCCAAAGAGGTCCAGGTAATCTCCGATGAGGGATAAGAGCTGCCCAGCTCTAGCCGGCTGACTGTTGCCCCCGCCCGCTGAAAAGGGCCAGAGGTTTTTTCCCGACAAAACCTGAAAGGATGATTTTTGCTGGTCGGAGCCGTGGCACCTGCCCTCGGTGGGGTTAGCCAAAGCTAACTGGAGAAGCTGTCAGCTGGAACGCAGTGCCAAGGGGGAAGGCAAACTTCACCTGATTCTCTGAGAGGAGGCGCATCCTCAGGCTTCAGACGAGGGCCACAATGGTGGAGATTCAGCATTCATCTTGAAAGTAGGAGGAGGTCTTTGTGAATGGCCTGCATTGTGCAGGGGGCTGGACTTGACCCCGGAGGTCCCTTCCAGCTCTAGGATTCTATGATTCTTTCATCTCAACGACGGCAGTTTTGATGGGCAAGAAATATGTATCATAAAATGTGTTTGCAGGGCTTTTCTCTCTTTTTTTGTAGCAGCTCCTTTGCATATTAGGCCACACCCCCATGATGTAGCCAACCCTCCTGGAGCTTACAGCAGCCCTGTACGAAGAGCCCTGTAAGCTCTTGGAGGATTGGCTGCATCAGGGGTTTGTGGCCTAATATGCAAAGGAGCTCCTGTCAGGGCTTTTCTTTTGTAGTAGGAACTCCTTTGCATATTAGGCCCCACCCCCTGATGTAGCCAATCCCCCTGGAGCTTACAGTAGGCCTTGTTAGGGTTGCCAAGTCCAATTCAAGAAATATCTGGGGACTTTGGGGGCGGAGCCAGGAGATTTTGGGGGTGGAGCCAGGAGCAAGGATGTGACGAGCATAATTAAACTCCAAGGGAGTTCTGGCCATCACATTTAAAGGGACAGCACACCTTTTCAAATGCCTTTTTTCCATAGGAAATAATGAAGGATAGGGGAACCATATTTTGGGGCTCATAGAATTGGACCCCCTGGTCCAATCATTTTGAAACTTGGGGAGTATTTTGGGGAGAGGAACTAGACGCTATACAAAAAAATTTGGTGCCTCTACCTCAAAAAATAGCCCCCCCCAGAGCCCCCAATACCCGCGGATCAATTCCCCATTATTCCCTATGGGAATTCTTTTCCATAGGGAATAGTAGAGTGCCCAGTAGATATTTCCCTCCCCCCACCACGCTTTCTAAAGTGGGGGGGGGAGGGCCTCCAAACCAGGGAATCCCCTGCCCCCTCCCTCTCTCTCTCACACAAATACTTACTGGGTTTTGTTTCTGCAGAACTTCACTTGCTCTGAAAAGGAAAGCAAAAGAAAGGGAGGGGCCGTTCTCTGAGGAAGCTGTTACTGATCCTTTCCCATGAAGCCCGTCCTGTTTCCTGCTTCCTGCTCAGCCTTCAAGGCACACATTTTAAAAACTGTTTGCAGGTTTCTCAACCTGCAGGAGCTCTAAAACTACAGGATGACTGTGGGGGTGGGGAGAAGCCTGTCAAAATGGGGGATCCCCCGCTGGGACCTGGGGATTGGGAAGCCTAGGCCTTGTGGGAAGAGCCCTGTAAGCTCATGGTGGATTGGCTACATCAGGGGGTGTGGCCTAATATGGAGGAGTGCTAGGGTTGCCAAGTCCAATTCAAGAAATATCTGGGGACTTTGGGGGTGGAGCCAGGAGACATTGGGGGCGGAGCCAGGAGCAAAGGTGTGATAAGCAGAATTGAACTCCAAGGGAGTTCTGGCCACATTTAAAGGGACAGCACACCTTTTAAAATGCCTTCCTTCCATAGAAAATAATGAAGGATAGGGGCACCTTCTTTTGGGGCTCGTAGAATTGGACCCCCTGGTCCAATCCTTTTGAAACCTGGAAGGTATTTTGGGGAGAGGCACTAGATGCTATACTGAAAATTTGGCACCCCTACCTCAAAAAACAGCCCCCCCAGAGCCCCCGATACCCGCAGATCAATTCCCCATCATTCCCTATGGGAATCGTTCCTGGAGGTGCATAATGGCTGTGGGGGAGGGGCTTCCCCCGCCGGCCAGCTGGCTGGGGGAGGGGGGAAGCCTGTAAAACCAGGGGATCCCCCGCTGGGACCTGGGGATTGGGAAGCCTAAGGAGTGCCTGCCACAAAAAAAGCCCTGTGTGTTTGTAAGGATCTTGGCCTGTTTGGGATCCTGTTCTTCCATGACTTTGAGCCCTCACATTTGCGAGACCTCCTCTCCCCGTACACACCGCTTATACCCTGGGCCGGGTGGGGGTTCTCCTGCCTGGGAAGTTCTCAACCCACCAGTCCACATTGGGCCAGCAGGGATAACCTCCCCTGATGTCACTGGCACGATGACGTCACCCGCAAGTGATGTCATCGCACCGGCGATGTTATGCACCGGCCGCTCTAGGCGTTTCCTGGAAAGCTCTATGGTTTTCCCAGATGCTCTAGGAATTTGGAAGGGAAAACTCCACGGTGCAATAGGTACCATAGAGTTTTTCCCTCACAAGATGCTAGAGCATCCGGGAAGACCATAGCGTTTTCCTGGAAACGCCTGGAGTGGCTGGTGCACGACATCATCAGCGCGAGTATGTCACTTGCAGGCGATGTCATCACGCCGCGCAGAGCGCACACAAAGAAAGTCCCCCGCCGGAGGCTTCAGGGGACTTGGGAATCCTACTTATGAGTCTCTAAAGTGTTCCTGGGCTTGTATATCATTGTCCCATCTCACAAGAGCAAAGGAGGAGGAGGCAATTGGATTTAGACCCCACCCTTCACTACCTGAAGGAATCTCAGAGCAGCTTACAATCTCCCTTCCCCTCCTGACAACAGACACCCTGGGAGGTAGGTGGGGGCTGAGAGAGCTCTGACAGAAACTGCTCTTTCCAGAACAGCTCTGAGAGAGTTATGACTGACTCAAAGTCACTCCAGCAGCTGCATGTGGAGGAGAGGGGGATCAAACCCCGTTCTCCCAGATAAGCACTTAACCGCCACGCTGGCTCTCGAACAGAAGCTTGATTTGTCAGAGTTATAAATTACTTTCTAGTGGAAAACATTGAAAAAAAGCTTCTGGAAGGGCTTTATTGGGGGGGGGGAAGGGGTTTGGCGAAGAGATCCAGCTGGGCAGCCATGTTGGTCTGAAGCTGCAGAATGAAGCTGGAGTTCAGGGGCACCTTGAAGACCAAGGAAGCCTTACTCAAGGCATGAGCTTCTGTGTGCACACACACTTCCCATTTCCCAGCCAAACTGGCTGCCCAAGCAAGCTTAGAAGTGTCATAACCAGGGCTTCTTTTGAGCAGGAACACACAGAAATGCAGTCCCGGCTGGCTTGGCATTAGGGGGTGTGGCTTGATATGCAAAGGAGTTCCTGCTGGGCTTTTTTCAACCAAAAAAAGCCCTATGTGAAACAATGGTGATGTCGGTGGTGCAGCTTAATATGCATATGAGTTTAACCAAAAAAGCCCTGGTTATAATTCCACAAACCTGACCATATTCATCAATATAGACTGTAAGATTCCTGGGACAGGGCACTGTATTTTCTTATTTGTTTCTTTGCTTGTCTATTAGCCACTTTTCTACCTTGTGGAACTCGAGGTAACTTACAATGCAGCATTGCTCCATAAAGCGCTACATGCATTGATAATATTCCAGTGATAACAAATAACAACAATAATACTGTAGATTTATACTCCACCCTTCTCTCTGAATCAGAGTCTCAGAGTGGCTTACAATCTCCTTTATCTTCTTCCCCCACAACAGACACCCTGTGAGCACTGTTCCCTCGAAGCTACAGAGTTTTGTGAGCAAAAATTCTCTCTCTCTCTCTTTCTCTCTCTCTCTCTCTTTCTCTCTCTCTCTCTCTTTCTCTCTCTCTCTCTCGGCTTGACTTCGCGAACGAAGATTTAAGAAGGGTGCAGTAGTCCACGTCTGCTGCAGGCTCGCTGGTGGCTGACAAGACCAATGCGGGACAGGCAGGTCCGGCCACAGTGGCTGCAGGGAAAAGTCTGATTTGGGGTTGGTGCTGTAGCAGTGCGATTCTTCCTCAATCTCCTTTTGTCCTCAAGACCAGCTATGCGTGCGTTCTCAAAGGAAGAGACAGCCTGGTGGATGGTGTGCCTCCATGCTTTGCGATCTGAGGCTAGGTCAGACCACTGGTGATGGTTGATGCGACAGGTACCAAGGGATTTCTTCAAGGAGTCCTTGTACCTCTTCTTTGGTGCCCTTCTATTTCGATGGCCGGTGGAAAGTTCGCCATACAGAGCAATCTTGGGAAGGCGGTGGTTTTCCATCCTAGAAATATGCCCTGCCCAGCGCAGCTGCGTCTTCAACAGCAGTGCTTCGATGCTTGTAACCTCCGCCCTCTTGAGGACTTCAGTGTTGGTCACAAAGTCACTCCAGTGGATGTTGAGGATGGTGCGAAGGCAGCGCTGATGAAAGCGCTCAAGGAGTCGCAGGTGATGACGGTATAAAACCCACAATTCAGAGCCGTAGATGAGGGTTGTCATTACAACCGCTTTGTAAACATTGATCTTTGTGCCTTTTTTCAGATGCTTGTTGCTCCACACTCTTTTGTGCAGTCGGCCAAATGCACGGTTTGCAAAAATTCTACTTTGTGAGCTACTGGTATCAAAGTTGTGAGCTGCTGGCATTAAAGCTGTGAGCTACTGCATACATTATTGTGCTTGGGGGCCATTTTTCCTGAGCTAGGACAAAAATGTGTGAGCTGGAGGCTTAAAATCTGTGAGCTAGCTCACACTAACTCAGCTTGGAGGGAACACTGCCTGTGAGGTAGGTAGGGCTGAGAGAGCTCTGACAGAAATTGCCTTTTCAAGGACAACTCCTGCGAGAGCTATGGCTGGCCCAAGGGCATTCCAGCAGGTGCAAGGGAAGGAGTGGGGAATCAAACCCGGTTCTCCCAGATAAGAGTCCGCACACTTCACCACTACACCAGACTGGCTCTCACAGAAGCTGCCCTTTCAAGGACAATGTGAGGGCTATGGCTGACCCAAGGCCATTCCAGCAGGTTCAAGTGGAGGAGTGGGGAATCAAACCCGGTTCTTCCAGATAAGAGTCCGTCCACTTAACCCCTACACTAAACTGGCTCTCACAGTAGCAGCCCTTTCAAGGACAACCTCTGCCAGAGCTATGGCTGACCCAAGGCCATTCCAGCAGGTGCAAGTGAAGGAGTGGGGAATCAAACCCGGTTCTCCCAGATAAGAGCCCGCACACTTAACCACTACACCAGACTGGCTCTCACAGAAGCTGCCCTTTCAAGGACAATGTGAGGGCTTTGGCTGACCCAAGGCCATTCCAGCAGCTGAAAGGGGAGGAGTGGGGAATCAAACCCGGTTCTCCCAGGTAAGAGTTCGTCCACTTAACCCCTACACCAAACTGGCTCTCCCAGCAGCTGCCCTTTCAAGGACCACCTCTGCCAGAGCTATGGCTGACCCAAGGACATTCCAGCAGGTGCAAGTGGAGGAGTGGGGAATCAAACCCGGTTCTCCCAGACAAGAGTCCGCACACTTAACCACTACACCAGACTGGCTCTCACAGAAGCTGCCCTTTCAAGGACAATGTGAGGGCTATGGCTGACCCAAGGCCATTCCAGCAGCTGCAGGTGGAGGAGTGGGGAATCAAACCTGGTTCTCCCAGATAAGAGTCCGCACACTTAACCACTACACCAAACTGGCTCTCACAGAAGCTGCCCTTTGAAGGACAGTGTGAGGGCTATGGCTGACCCAAGGCCATTCCAGAAGGTGCAAGTGGAGGAGTGGGGAATCAAACCCGGTTCTCCCAGATAAGAGTCCGCACACTTAATCACTACACCAGACTGGCTCTCACACACCCTACAGACACTTCAATGGAAGTCTTCATACATCCGAGAACCTGACCATGGCAGAGGGTAAAGAGATGTAAGAACCAGGTTTTTTTTTTTAAATAGATTTCATTCATTTATACCGGGCTGCGGGGTGGGTTGGTGCAAATTTGCTTGACATAAGAGCCTCATCGAATACATATCGGATGTCTGAGATCCACAAGGAAGGAAGGAAAAGATGTCAGAGGGAGGAGGGAGGGAGGGAGAGGTGAAAAGAAAGTGACTTCAACTTGAAATGCGTTCTGCAGGCCCCCCACGTTGGCTGGCTTGAGTCGAAGAAGTGATTTAAAGAGACAAACGCCTTCTCCAAGCCAGCCCACAGGGCAGTGGGAGCTTCAAGAGCTACACGGGATGTGTGAAAGAGTCACATGTAGTTCTCAAGCTGCAGTTTGGCTACCGCTGATTTATACCTTGCCTTTCTCCCCAATGGGGACTCAAAGCAGTTTGAACATATGAAGCTGCCTTCTGCTGAATCAGACCCGCCCCACCCCCCCGCCCCGGGTCCATCAAAGTCAGTCTTGTCCACTCAGACTGGCAGCGGCTCTCCAGCATCCCAAGCGGAGGTTTTTCATACCTGCTTGCCTGGACACTTTTTAGGTGGAGATGCTGGGGATTGAACCTGGGACCTCCTGCTTACCAAGCAGATGCTCTACCACTGAGTCACCGTCCCTCCCCTCTTCCTTCCTTCCTTCCTTCCTTCCTTCCTTCCTTCCTTCCTTCCTTCCTTCCTTCCTTCCTTCCTTCCTTCCTTCCTTCCTTCCTTCCTTCCTTCCTTCCTTCCTCCCTCCCTCCCTCCCTTCCTTCCTTCCTTCCTTCCTTCCTCCCTTCCTTCCTTCCAACATATAGCCAAACTATGGTTCAGGAGCCACATGTGGCTCTTTCACACATAATTTGTGGCTCTCGAAGTTCCCACCATTGGCCATCTTGGAGAAGGTGTTTCTCTCTTTAAATCACTTCTCCGATCCAAGCCAGCCAGTGGCTTCGAGAATGCATTTACATTTGAAAAAGAAGAAGACTGCAGATTTACACCCAGTCCTTCTCTCCGAATCAGAGACTCAGAGTGGCTCACAATCTCCTATATCTTCTCCCCTCACAACAGACACCCTGTGAGGTGGGTGGGGCTGAGAGAGCTCTCACAGCAGCTGCCCTTTCAAGGACAACCCTTGAGATAGCTCTGGCTGATGCAAGGTCATTCCAGCAGGTGCAAGTGGAGGAGTGGGGAATCAAACCCAGTTCTCCCAGATAAAAGTCCTTGCACTTAACTACTAAACCAAACTGATCCTTCCTCCTTCCTTCCTTCCTTCCTTCCTTCCTTCCTTCCTTCCTTCCTTCCTTCCTTCCTTCCTTCCTTCCTTCCTTCCTTCCTTCCTTCCTTCCTGCTAAATCAGACCACTCATTCAGACCACTGACCCTGAGCCCATCAAAGTCAGTCTTGTCTACTCAGACTGGCAGCCGCTCTCCAGGGTCTCAAGCTGAGGTTTTTCACACCTATTTGCCTGGACCCCTTTTTAGTTGGAGATGCCGAGGATTGAACCTGGAACCTTCTGCTTACCAAGCAGATGCTCTGCCACTGAGCCACAGTCCCTCCCCCATCTTGGGTGCTGCTTCTGTAGCACGAGTTGGGATTTGAACCCAGGTCTCCTAGGTACAAGGCTGTCACTTTTCTTCTCCACTACACCACACTTGCTCTCTCACATAGTAGCCTCCCCTTAAGGCGGTATGCCTTTCTTGAGGGTCTCTCATCCGAGGACTATCCAGGGCTGACCCTATTTAGCTTTCAAGTTCTGATGAGATCGGGCTAGCCTGACCTGTCCAGGCCCGTCCAGGAAATATTATTTTGGAAATAATCCCCGGCCCTAAGGAGGCCAGGCTCATGTGAACTAGAGCCACAGCCTTCTCTGTAGTGGCCCCACGCTGGCGGAATGAGTTGCCGGAAGAGGTCAGGACCCTGCGAGAGCTCATACAGTTCCGCAGGGCCTGTAAGACAGCACTCTTCCACCAGGCATTTGTGAACTAATAATAATAATAATAAATTTATTCTTATATCCCGCCCTCCCCTGCCAAAGCGGGCTCAGGGCAGCTCAGGCCAACTAGGCTGCTGGCCATTACAGTTTAAAGCAACATACAAACCACCACCGATAATTTGCTGTAAAGCAGCTGCAGAGAGGATAACTTAAGATCTGCTATACAGAGAATTATAAAATTGGAAAATGTAAGATCATGCAACCAAAACATTTTTTTATGTTTTTTATGTTTATTTTTACTCTATGTTTTAAGAACATAAGAACATAAGAGAAGCCATGCTGGATCAGGCCAATGGCCCATCCAGTCCAACACTCTGTGTCACGTAAGAACATAAGAGAAGCCCTGTTGGATCAGGCCAATGCCCCATCCAGACCAACACTCTGTGTCACGTAAGAACATAAGAGAAGCCCTGTTGGATCAGGCCAGTGGCCCATCCAGTCCAACCCTCTGTGTCACATAAGAACATAAGAGAAGCCCTGTTGGATCAGGCCAATGGCCCATCCAGTCCAACACTCTGTGTCACATAAGAACATAAGAGAAGCCCTGTTGGATCAGGCCAGTGGCCCCTCCAGTCCAACACTCTGTGTCACATAAGAACATAAGAGAAGCCCTGTTGGATCAGGCCAATGCCCATCCAGTCCAACACTGTGTCACATAAGAGCATAAGAGAAGCCCTGTTGGATGAGGCCAGTGGCCCATCCAGTCCAACACTCTATGTCACATAAGAGAAGCTATGTTGGATCAGGCCAATGGTCCATCCAGTCCAACACTGTGAGTCACATAAGAACATAAGAGAGGCCATGTTGGATCAGGCCAGTGGCCCATCCAGTCCAACACTCTGAGTCACATAAGAACACAAGAGAAGCCATGTTGGATCAGGCCAATGGTCCATCCAGTCCAACACTGTGAGTCACATAAGAACATAAGAGAAGCCCTGTTGGATCAGGCCAGTGGCCCATCCAGTCCAACACTCTGAGTCACATAAGAACATAAGAGAAGCCCTATTGGATCAGGCCAGTGGCCCATCCAGTCCAACACTCTGTGTCAAATAAGAACAGAAGAGTAGCCCTGTTGGATCAGGCCAGTGGCCCATCCAGTCCAACACTCTGTGCCGTACAGTGGCCAAAAAAATTATATATATATACACTGTGGCTAATAGCCACTGATGGACCTCTGCTCCATATTTTTTTATCTAACCCCCTCTTGAAGCTGGCTATGCCTGTAGCCGCCACCACCTCCTGTGGCAGTGAATTCCACATGTTAATCACCCTTTGGGTGAAGAAGTACTTCCTTTTATCCGTTCTAACCCGATTGCTCAGCAATTTCATCGAATGCCCACGAGTTCTTGTATTGTGAGAAAGGGAGAAAAGTACTTCTTTCTCTACTTTCTCCATCCCATGCATTATCTTGTCAACCTCTATCATGTCACCCCGCAGTGAACGTTTCTCCAAGCTAAAGAGCCCCAAGCGTTTCAACCTTTCTTCATAGGGAAAGTGCTCCAGCCCTTTAATCATTCTAGTTGCCCTTTTCTGGACTTTCTCCAATGCTATAATATCCTTTTTGAGGTGCGGCGACCAGAACTTCACACAGTACTCCAAATGAGACCGCACCATCGATTTATACAGGGGCATGATGATGCTGGCTGATTTGTTTTCAGTTCCCTTCCTAATAATTCCCAGCATGGCGTTGGCCTTTTTCATTGCAGACGCACACTGTCTGGTTTTAATGCTGTACTACCATGTTTAATCACGCACATGCATGTCTGCGTGAGCCGCCCTGAGCCCGTCTCGGCAGGGAGGGCGGGATAGAAGGGGAATAAAACAAATAAATAAATAAATGGAAAATGGAAACATAAGCCCCCATCAGCTCCGGCTCAGCTATTAGGAGAAAATGAAGTCTGTGCTTTATCAAGACAATGCAAACACCGCCGGCCTCCACTCCCCGTTCAGCCAGTAAATTCCTTGAATGATTGATGCGTGGGCAGGCTAGTAATGATAATTAATAACAGTTAATCAAATCGGGGCTTTCAGCCCGTTTGCAAATAAACACTTTAATGAAGGTGACGGAGATGCTTTTTTCCCCCTCTTTCGAAAATAGATTCCAGCCGGAGTTGCTCTGGACTTCCACGGAGTTGGGGCGGGAAGGGAAAATCATTCCTTTCAAGGCTGCAGGAAAAGATCTCTCTCTTCGCACTATAGGGAGTCCCCCTTCTTCAGCCCCACACCGGCCCCACATCTTGTCTATCAGACTCCACTCTGGTGCTCGTCGTCCTGCTGCCCGAGACCGTCAAAAGGTAAAGGAGAGAGGAGTTGTTGTCGAAGCAGCCTCCCGTATCTCTGACCTGATGGATGCTTATTAAACCCTTCTCTTCTTCTTCCTGCTGCAGAATTCCCATACGGACGGCCAGCCTCTCTCCAGTTCATGTTTCTGCCTGCTGTAGCCGACACTTTTATGGAGGTTTTCTGAAACCCAAGTGGGACAGCTGCCTCAAACACAGTTTCTGGCCTTGTACTTCTGTTTTCATCTCAAAATCCAAAGGAAGAGCTGTCTTCTTTGGGCATGCCCAGGCTGGTCATAATTGGCTTAGCACAGCTCACCCAGGCTGTTCTGCTGAACCCGAAGCATCCTCTCTGGCCAGCAGCCCCACGAAGGCATGTCAAGACAGAGCATCCGCACCAGCATTCCCTTTAAGCTGAGTTAGAAGAAGAAGACATTGGATTTGTATCCCGACCTCCACTCCGAATCTCAGAGAGGCTCACAATCTCCTTTATCTTTCTTCCCCACAACAAACACCCTGTGAGGTGGGTGGGTCTGAGAGAGCTCTGACAAAAACTGCCCTTTCAAGGACAACTCCTGCCAGAGCAGTGGCTGACCCAAGGCCATTCCAGCAGCTGCAAGTGGAGGAGTGGGGAATCAAACCCGGTTCTCCCAGATAAGAGTCCGCACACTTAACCACTACACCAAACTGGCTCTCCCAGAAGCTGCCCTTTTAAGGACAATGTGAGGGCTATGGCTGACCCAAGGCCATTCCAGCAGCTGCAAGTGGAGGAGTGGGGAATCAAACCCGGTTCTCCCAGATAAGAGTCCGCACACTTAACCACTTCACCAAACTGGCTCTCACAGAAGCTGCCCTTTCAAGGACAATGTGAGGGCTATGGCTGACCCAAGGCCATTCCAGCAGCTGCAAGTGGAGGAGTCGGGAATCAAACCCAGTTCTCCCAGATAAGAGTCCTTGCACTTCATCGTTACGACTTTAAGAAAATTGCAGAGACATTTTTGCTTGGATTACAATTAGAAAAATATCCAAAGGAAGATAGGACTCTAATTTGGTACCTGCTATCAGCTGCTAGGACATTGTATGCGCAGCTTTGGAAGCAAGAAAAAATACCGGATAAATGGGATTGGACTATGAAAGTTCTATCGTGGAGTGAAATGGATAAATTAACTAGAACATTAAGAGACTATGATTTGGAGATATTTAAAAAAGAGTGGAGGAAGTTTAAAGAATACATAGAGAAAGAGTCGAATGTAAGAAGACATTGGACAATTTTTTAGTAATAATGGGGGGGGGGGAAACGAAGAAGCAAGAAGGGGGGGAAATATTTATATAACGAATTTTGATTAGTCAGATGTATCTTTAGTATTGAATTAGAATCTATAACCTCGGGGAAGTCTATATTGGAGGGAGGGGGGATTGAAAAGTCATATGGGTTAGTATTGAAGCAACGAAAGGAAATTAAGTTCTGTAACCATATGCTATCAATAAATTGGTTAAAACAAGAGTCCTTGCACTTCACCACTACACCAAACTGTGAGTTAGTGTGAGCTAGCTCACAGTTTTTTAGCCTCCGGCTCACACACTTTTGTCTTAGCTCGGGAAGGATGGCCCCAGAACAAACAAATTTATGCAGAAGCCAAATTGCTCGCTCACGACTTTAGTGCCAGGGGCTCACAAAGTAGGGTTTTTGCTCACAAGATCCTGCAGCTTAGAAGGAATATTATTTGCCCGGCGCCACAGCTGGAGAGCATAGCCTTCATTTAGCCTCAAAAAGCACCTCTTCGGTGGCAAAGCTCATGTCAGAAACTGCCTAAATAGCGAAAACTGTTTTTAAATTATTCCAGTAATTGCACTTAATTTAATTAGTTTCTGTGCTTCCTTTCCTTCCCTTCCCTCTCCAGTTTTTCTAGTTTTGTTTCCCTCTCTTAAGCATCTGCCTGATTTTAGGCTGCGCAAAGACAGGGTCTTCCTGGATCCCTTGTGCAGTGGATTACAGTACTATTAGGGTTTGTAGAATCTTTCGGGATCAAGTGCCGTGTTCTACTGGAGAAAGTTTTCCTTCCAGATGTTTCGTTCTCAGCTGCGGAGAACATCCTCAGTGGCATTGCAGCCAGAGCAGGCGCTCAGACCTTCTTGGCTGCTGTGCATTGAGTGGGGCCAGGGCTGCTGGAGAGCTGCTATTTGTAGGCTGGAGGGGGTATGATGAAAGGGCAATTGTTTTGTGGATGTGCCCATTGTTTGGTGGGGCTTCCTGGAAGGGTAGTGATAAGGAAACTGGCTGTTGAATGTGACCATTGTTCCGTGTTAATTGCTGGGAGGGTTGGAAGGGGTTTGAAGATAAGGAAGATGGTTGTTGACTGTGCTGATTGTTCTGTGGAATTTGCTGGTTGTTCTGAGACTTTCTGCAATTTATAGTCTATAGGGTGTTTTGCAGAGCTGGGTACCAAGACTGGTGGATGGAAATGCCTTCTTCCTTTCTGTTAAAATTGTGCTGGTGTTTGTAAATCTCAATAGCTTCTCTGTTCAGGCGGGTAACATAATGCGAGACCGTAGAAAGGACTTCAGTTCTTTCAAAGTGGATGACGTGGTCTCCTTCTTGATTACAGTACTGTCAGGATCACCACCACCATCTTTAAGTAAAGGTAAAGACAGACCCCTGTGCAAGCACCAGTCGTTTCTGACTCTGGGGTGATGTCGCATCACAATGTTTTCATGGCAGGCTTTTTATGGGGTGGTTTGCCATTGCCAAAGAGCCCCGTGGGACAGAGCGTTAAAGCTGCAGTAGTGCAGTCGGAGCCTTCTGCTCACGACCAGAGTTCGATCCCCGGCGGAAGCTGGGTTTTCAGGTAGCCGGCTCGAGGTTGACTCAGCCTTCCATCCTTCCGAGGTCGGTCAAATGTGGACCCACCTTGCTGGGGGGAAAGTGGAGATGACTGGGGAAGGCAAGGGCAAACCACCCCGTAAAAAAGTCTGCCGTGAAAACATTGTGAAAGCAACGTCACCCCAGATTCGGAAGCGACTGGTGCTTGCACAGGGGACCTTTCCTTTCCTTTCATTGAACAAGGGAGATATCTGGTGTTTTCTGGTTGCTTATTCTTTCTCAAAGAGCCCCGCGGCGCAGAGTGTTAAAGCTGCAGTCCTAAGCTCTGCTCACGACCTGAGTTCGATCCCTGGTGGAAGCTGGGTTTTCAGGTAATAATAATAATAATAATAATAATAATAAATTTTATTTATATCCTGCCCTCCCCGCCCAGGCAGGCCCAGGGAGGCCAACAACAAGTTCAATAAAATTATACAATATATAATAAGTTTAAAACAGCATTTAAATTGTACAATACTTTAAAACAACAATATCTAAAACCAGTTCCGGTTGTCTAAGCCATTCCATAATTTAACAGCGGCGGTGATGTTCCTGATGTTATTCTGTGCATTTATATAATGGCAGAGATCACTAGATAAATCATTTGGTGGGTTGAACAGCCATCCTGTCAGCAGTCTACAAAGGCCTGCTTGAAAAGAATGGTCTTACAGGCCCTGCGGAATTGGTCCAGATTCTGCAGGGCCCGCACCTCCTCTGGGAGCTGATTCCAGAGGCATGGGGCTGTAACAGAGAAGGCCCGTGCCTGGGTGCTCTGTAATTTTGCCTCCTTTGGCCCAGGGATAGTCAGCATGTTCTTCCCTGCTGATCTCAGTGCTCTTTGGGGCTCATATGGGGAGAGACGGTCCCTCAGGTAGGCAGGTCCCCGGCCATATAGGTAGCCGGCTTGAGGTTGACTCCACCTTCCATCCTTCCGAGGTGGGTCAGATGAGTACCCAGCTTGCTGGGGGGGGGGGAGTGTAGAGGACTGGGGAAGGAAATGGCAAATCACCCTGTGAAAAGTCTGCCGTGAAAATGTCACGAAAGCAACGTCATCCCAGAGTCGGAAACGACTGGTGCTTGCACAGGGGACCTTTCCTTTCCTTGCCATTGCCTTCCCCAGTCATCTACACTTTCCCCCCAGCAATCTGGGTCCTCATTTGACTGACCTCGGAAGGATGGAAGACTGAGTCAACCTGGAGCCGGCTACCTGAACCAGGTTCAGGCATCCACGGGGATCGAACTCAGGTCGTGAGCAGAGAGCTCAGACTGCAGTACCGCAGCTTTACCTGCAATCTACTGAGCTGTCGGATCCCCTTTGACCACCGGTGGGGAGTGGGGGGGGGTTTAAGATTGCCAGCTCTTTGCTGAGAAACTTCTGGAGATTTGGGGATGAAGCCTGGAGAGGACAAGGATCTCAGTGGGGTGCAATGCCACAGAGTCCCCCCTCCAGAACAGTCACGTTCACCGGGGGAACTAGTCTCTGCAGTCTGGAGGTGAGCTGTAATTCCAGGGGATCCCCAGGTCCTACCTGGAGGCTGGCACCCCTAGTGCCAGTCGAAGATCTGGAGGATGAATTTGAATCGATATGTCTTCCCTTTAACCCCCCCTGGCTCTTCCCTTCCTCCGTAACTCCGTTCGCTTCCTACTTTCCAGCACCCATCCGTCCATGTATTTGCTCGTTTAAACATGTCTAACTCTCCTTCCTTCATGGTTCAAGTCAGCTCACAGAAACCGTTCCATGAAAAAAGCCCACAGGAAAGAAAGCCCACGGGGGGAAAAAAACTCATAGAAAAAAAGACAATGTCATAAATGCTCACAGGGAAAAAAGCCCACATGGGAAAATACCATTTAAAGCAAAATTATTCTTTAAGATAGCAAAAATATTATTTAACTCTACTTGATGAAATCGCAACACAAATCGTTGCACGTGAATATGACACATTTTAATCCTAAAATAACAACATAAAATATAGGCGATACCTGTGCGTTCTCATAAATGGAGAAGAATGGTTATCCACAATTATAAATATCTATGGTGCTTTAAATTGTATTTTTCCATGTGCACATATGAACATATAAGCTGCCTTCTACTGAATCAGACCCTCTTTGGTCCATTGAAGTCAGTCTTGTCTACTCAGACTGGCAGCGGCTCTCCAGGGTCTCAAGCGGAGGTTTTTCACGCCTACTTGTCTGGACCCTTTTTAGCTGGAGATGCCGGGGATTGAACCTGGGACCTTCTGCTTCCCAAGCAGATGCTCTACCACTGAGCCACAGCCCCATTCATGGCTCTCCAGGGTCTCCAGCTGAGGTTATTCACGCCTATTTGCCTGGACCCTTTTTAGTTGGAGATGCCGGGGATAGAACCTGGGACCTTCTGCTTCCCAAGCAGATGCTCTACCACTGAGCCACAGCCCCATTCATGGCTCTCCAGGGTCTCCAACTGAGGTTATTCACGCCTATTTGCCTGGACCCTTTTTAGTTGGAGATGCCGGGGACTGAACCTGGGACCTTCTGCTTACCAAGCAGATGCTCTCCCACTGAGCCACAGCCCCATTCATGGCTCTCCAGGGTCTTCAGCTGAGGTTATTCACGCCTACTTGCCTGGACCCTTTTGAGTTGGAGATGCCGGGGATTGAACCTGGGACCTTCTGCTTACCAAGCAGATGCTCTGCCACTGAGCCACAGCCCCATTCATGGCTCTCCAGGGCCTCCAGCTGAGGTTTTTCACGCCTACTTGCCTGGACCCTTTTTAGTTGGAGATGCCGGGGATTGAACCTGGGACCTTCTGCTTCCCAAGCAGATGCTCTGCCATTGAGCCACCATCCCTCCCCATGTGGGCTTTTCCCCACGTGAGCTTTTTTCCCCAGTGTGCACTTATTTCCATGTGGGCATTTTTCCTGCGTGGGCTTTTTTCCATGTGGGCTTATTATTTCTATGTGGGCTTCTCCCCATGTTGGCTTTTTTTCCTGTGATCATTTATGACCGTGGGGTTTTCTCTGTGAGCTTTTTTCCTATGGACTTTTTTCCAGTTACCCACAAAATCGTCAAAAACATTTTCAGTAAACAGCCAAGACAAATTAGTCAACCTCAAATCTCTTCCCCTCCTCCCCGATGTCTGCCGATTGAAACACCGACCAAAGCCCTGGCAAACTGGCAGGTCTTGCGGCAGCTCCAGGAGATCTCCAAGGAAGGAGTCCCTCCCACCACATCAGAAAGCCCATAGCCCAGCATCAGTGGTTGGTTCATGACCAGCGAACTCAGAATGATGACCACTTCTCTGGATCCTTGTGTCACCGCTTGGTTTTCCTCACATGCTCAAGTGCTCTCCTGGTCAGGAAATCCTCAAGAAAAGAGGCTATGTTTCATTCCTAGTGGGACTCCTTGGTCCTTTCTCTCCTCTCTCAGCCAGCAGCACAGTCTGAAGAGACAAAGGCGGCATCAGGAGCCAGTGGGATCCCTCCAGTGGCTGGTTTGGTCATAGGAACATAAGAGAAGCCATGTTGGATCAGGCCAGTGGCCCATCCAGTCCAACACTTTGTGTCACACAGTGGCCAAAAAAAACCAGGTGCCATCAGGAAGTCCATCAGTGGGACCAGGATGCTAGAAGCCCTCCCATTGCCCCCCCCAAAAAAAAACCACCAAGAAGACAGAGCATCACTGCCCCAGACAGAGAGTTCCATTTGTACCCTGCAGCTAATAGCACTCTGTGTTACATAAGAACATAATAGAAGCCCTGTTGGATCAGGCCAATGGCCCATCCAGTCCAACACTCTGTGTCACATAAGAACATAAGAGAAGCCATGTTGGATCAGGCCAATGGCCCATCCAGGCCAACACTCTGTGTTACATAAGAACATAATAGAAGCCCTGTTGGATCAGGCCAGTAGCCCCTCCAGTCCAACACTCTGTGTCACATAAGAACATAAGAGAAGCCATGCTGGATCAGGCCAATGGCCCATCCAGTCCAACACTCTGAGTCACATAAGAACATAAGAGAAGTCATGTTGGATCAGGCCAATGGCCCATCCAGGCCAACACTCTGTGTTACATAAGAACATAATAGAAGCCCTGTTGGATTAGGCCAATGGCCCATCCAGTCCAACACTCTGTGTCACATAAGAACATAAGAGAAGCCATGTTGGATCAGGCCAATGGCCCATCCAGGCCAACACTCTGTGTTACATAAGAACATAATAGAAGCCCTGTTGGATCAGGCCAGTGGCCCCTCCAGTCCAACACTCTGTGTCACATAAGAACATAAGAGAAGCCATGTTGGATCAGGCCAGTGGCCCATCCAGGCCAACACTATGTGTCACATAAGAACATATTAGAAGTAGGAAACCAGCCAGGGAGGCAGTGGGGCCCTTGGATGACCATGGGGTAAAAGGATTACTGAAGGAGGATAGGGAAATGGCTGAGAAGCTGAATGCATTTTATGCCTCCGTCTTCACTGTGGAAGATGAGAACTTTTTGCCCGCCCCAGAACCACTAATTTTGGAAGGGGTTTTGAAAGACCTGAGTCAGATTGAGGTGACAAAAGAGGAGCTCCTACAACTGATATAAAAAATTAAAACCTAATAAGTCACCGGGTCCGGTTGGCATACATCCAAGAGTTCTGAAAGAACTCAAAGTTGAACTTGTGGATCTTCTAACAAAAATCTGTAATCTTTCATTGAAATCTGCCTCCGTCCCTGAGGACTGGAAGGTAGCAAATGTCACCCCCATCTTTAAAAAGGGTTCCAGTGGGAAATTACAGGCCAGTCAGTCTGACTTCAATACCGGGAAAGTTGGTAACAAGCATTATCCAACACAGAATGAGTAGGCACATTGATGGACACGGGTTATTGAGGGAGACTCAGCATGGGTTCTGTAAGGGAAGATCTTGCTTCACTAACCTGTTACATTTCTTTGAGGGGGTGAACAAACATGTGGACAAAGGAGACCTGATAGATGTTGTTTACCTTGACTTCCAGAAAGCTTTTGATAAAGTTCCTCATCAAAGGCTCCTTAGAAAGCTTGAGAGTCATGGAGTAAAAGGACAGGTCCTCTTGTGGATCAAAAACTGGCTGAGTAATAGGAAGCAGAGAGTGAGTATAAATGGGCAGTCTTCGCAGTGGAGGACGGTAAGCAGTGGGGTGCTGCAGGGCTCAGTACTGGGTCCTATGGTCTTTAACTTGTTCATAAATGATTTTGAGTTGGAAGTGAGCAGTGAAGTGGCCAAGTTTGCAGATGACACTAAATTGTTCAGGGTGGTGAGAACCAGAGAGGATTGTGAGGAACTCCAAAGGGATCTGTTGAGGCTGGGTGAGTGGGCGTCAACGTGGCAGATGAGGTTCAATGTGGCCAAGTGCAAAGTAATGCACATTGGGGCCAAGAATCACAGCTACAATTCAAGTTGATGGGGTGTGAACTGGCAGAGACTGACCAAGAGAGAGATCTTGGGGTCGTGGTAGATAACTCACTGAAATTGTCAAGGCAGTGTGCGATTGCAATAAAAAAGGCCAACGCCATGCTGGGAATTATTAGGAAGGGAATTGAAAACAAATCAGCCAATATCATAATGCCCCTGTATAAATCGATGGTGTGGTCTCATTTGGAGTACTGTGTGCAGTTCTGGTCGCCGCACCTCAAAAAGGATATTATAGCATTGGAGAAAGTCCAGAAAAGGGCAACTAGAATGATTAAAGGGCTGGAACACTTTCCCTATGAAGAAAGGTTGAAACGCTTGGGACTCTTTCGCTTGGAGAAACATCGACTGCGGGGTGACATGATAGAGATTTACAAGATAATGCATGGAATGGAGAAAGTAGAGAAAGAAGTACTTTTCTCCCTTTCTCACAGTACAAGAACTCATGGGCATTCGATGAAATTGCTGAGCAGTCAGGTTAAAACGGATAAAAGGAAGTCCTTCTTCACCCAAAGGATGATTAACATGTGGAATTCACTGCCACAGGAGGTGGTGGCGGCCACAAGCATAGCCACCTTCAAGAGGGGGTTAGATAAAAATATGGAGCAGAGGTCCATCAGTGGCTATTAGCCACAGTGTGTGTGTATATAATTTTTTTTTGCCACTGTGTGACACAGAGTGTTGGACTGGATGTGCCATTGGCCTGATCTAACATGGCTTCTCTTATGTTCTTATGTTGGATCAGGCCAATGGCCCCTCCAGTCCAACACCCTGTGTCACACAGTGGCCCAAAAGCCCAAGTGCCATCAGGAGGTCCATCAGTGGGACCAGGTCACTAGAAGCCCTCCCACTGTTGCCCCCCCAGCACCACGAATACAGAGCATCGCTGCCCTACAGCCCACACAGAGAGTTCCTGTGGCTAAGAGCCATCCATGGACCTCTGCACCTGGATGCCTGTAAGCTACCAGGCTGGCATTTAGATCATCCCCAAGTGCTGAAGCAGAGGGTGGAAGTCGGCCAGGATGATGAATTCATAGGCTGTTGGGACTAGAATGGGTTATGGGCTTTTGGCTGCCTTTACCTCCACCCGTCCCCTGGCCTCCCCCTCATAATGCTCAAGGGAAAGAGCACTCCCCTTCCTTCTCCCATGAACAGCTCCAGGCAGGCTCAGTTGTGGGGCCAAGTCCCACAGCCCCTTTGGTCTCCGCCCACTGGCCCCACCTCTGCAGTCTGCCTGCTGTGCTTTCCCCTCTGCGCTTGTCCATCCCGAGGCATTCAAATCATCCTCCAGCTGACGAGAAACAAGATGGAGATGCCCAGATCAGAAACCAGACACATTGCCAATGTCAGTTTAGCGTTGGATGGCTTCCCATAGAAAGGAATTGAACTACATAGCTTAATAGAAGTTGTCTTCAGTGTCTAACCACTGTTTCCTGCATATGAGTCAAAGAAAAAGAAGGAGGAGGAGGAGGAAGAGGAGAAGGAGAAGATATTGGATATAGATCCCACCCTATACTCTGAATTTCAGAGTCTCAGAGTGGCTTACAATCTCCTTTACCTCCCCCCCCCACCCCACAACAGACACCCCATGAGCTGGGTGGGGCTTAGGGTTCTGACAGAAACTTCCCTTTCAAGGACAACTGTGCGAGAGCTGTGGCTGACCCAAGTCCATTCCAGCAGCTGAAAGTGGAAGAGTGGGGAATCAAACCCAGTTCTCCCAGATAAGAGAGCTCTGGCTGACCCAAGGCCATTCCAGCAGCTGCAAGTGGAGGAGTGGGGAATCAAACTCAGTTCTCCCAGATAAGAGAGCTATGGCTGACCCAAGGCCATTCCAGCAGCTGCAAGTGGAAGAGTGGGGAATCAAACCCAGTTCTCCCAGATAAGAGTCCACATACTTAACCACTACACCCAACTGGCTCTGGAGGAGGAAGAGGAATTGGTTCTTATACCCCAATTTTCTCTTCCTTAAGGACTCTCAAAGCAGTTTCCAATCACCTTCACATGAACATAAACACATGAAGCTGCCTTCTACTGAAGGTCCATCAAGGTCACTATAGTTTACTGAGACTGGCCTTGGTTCTCCAGAGTCTCAGGCTGAGGTCTTTTCACATTACCTACTTCAAGATCTTTTAACTGGAGATGCCAGGGATTGAACCTAGGACCTTCTGCATGCCAAGCAGATGCTCTACCGCTGAGACATGGCTGCTCCCTTCCTTTCCTTTCCCCACAACTGTCACCATATAAGATAGGTGGGGCTGAGAGAGTTCTGGAAGAACTTTGACTGGCCCAAGATCACCCAACGAGCTTCATTTGGAGGAGAGAGGAATGACATTTGCTTCTCCAGGTTGGAGTCCTCCACTCTTAGAGGACCCCTGGTCTAGAGCATCCCTGCTCCAGCCACTGCTTGAAGACTGCCAGTGACACTTGACATGGCAGTCATCCAATGGTGGCTTCGCATGAGGATCCATGCAGATGTGACCATTCCAGGAGACAGTCAGAGGACTGCTCTGGTGGAATTCTGCATACCTAAAATGGGAGGCCGCTGCTGGGTCGTGCTTGGATTTCCATGGGCTGTTCCTACCACTACTACCACCATGTGTGGTAGTATTTCAATGAAATTGCTGAGCAGTCAAGTTAGAACAGGTTAAAGGAAGTCCTTCTTCACCCAAAGGGTGATCAACACGTGGAATTCACTGCCACAGGAGGTGGTGACAGCTGCAAACATAGCCAGCTTCAAGAGGGGATTGGAGAAACATCTGGAGCAGAGGTCCATCAATGGCTCTGAGCCACAGCGTATTGGTGGAGCTCTGTCTGGCTGTCAAGCTGTGATATTTTCAATAATGAAGTCCTTTGTTTTGTTTCAAATGAACTGCTTTATTTAAAAACTCCATAAGGTGCTCAGAGAACATGGTACTTGAAAAAACTGAGATACCAAAGGTTACAAGATGCTATTTAGGGTATCATAAACCATTACAAAGAAGCACCCTATTCAAATCTAGGGTTCAAAGGGTACAGCAGTAAATTTCCTTTATTCTACAAAAACATTCTATCACCAACCCGAGAACAGATAAGGGTCTGTGAATGCAGGGGAGTTTGTGCTTTAGACATAGCAGGCCAGTTTGTTGTTCAGTCGCACAGTCGAGTCCGACTCTTTGCGACCCCATGGACAAAGTCACGCCAGGCCCTCCTGTCTTTTACCATCCTCCAAAGTCTGCTCAAATTTGTGTTTTTTACATCAGTAACACTGTCCAGCCATCTCATCTTTTGCCGTCCCCTTCTTCTTTTGCCTTTTGTCTTTCCCAGCATCAGGGTCTTCTCCATTGATTGCTCCCTTCTCATTTGGTAGCCAAAGTATTTGAGCTTCAGCTTCACCATCTGACCTTCCAGTGAACAGTCTGGGTTGCTTCTGCGCTCAGCCTTCCTTATGGTCCAGCTCTCACAGCCATACGTGACTATACAGACTTTTGTTGGCAGGCTGATGTCTCTACTTTTTATTCTACTGCCCAGGTTCGCCATAGCTGTCCTCCCAAGGAGCAAACGTCTTTTAATTTCATGGCTACAGTCACCATCTGCTGTGATCTTGGATCCCAGAAATGTGAAGTCTGTCACTACTTCCATGTCTTCCCCTTCTATTTCCCAAGGTGTGATGGGGACGGATGCCAGGATCTAGTTTTTTTGAGGTTGAGTTTCAAGCCTACTTTTGTGCTCTTCTCTTTCACCCTCAACAAGAGGTTCTTTAGGTCTTCCTCAGTTTCTGCCATTAGAGTGGTGTCATCTGCATTTCTGAGGTTGTTGATGTTTTTCCCGGCAATCTTAATTCCAGCTTGTGCTTCATCCAGGTCAGTTGCCATCATGTAAACATCTTTAGCCAGATGGCAGAGTGTATGTGGGGAGGGGGAGTGCAGGGAATGGAGGAAAATCAGAGCTCAGGTTTGACATTGGTTCAACCATCTTATACTGAAATAGCTGGCTTGACACTGGGGCAGTGATGTTCTGTATTCTTGGTGCTGGGGGGTGCTTATAGCCCCACTTATAGCCCCACTGGTGGGTCTTCTGATGGCACTTGTTTGAGGGTTTTTTGCCCACTGTGTGACACAGAGGGTTGGACTGAATGAGCCATTAGCCTGATCCAACATGGCTTCTCTTATATTCTTCTGTCTGGGGCAGTGATGCTCTGTATCCTTGGTGCTTGGGGGGGCACAGTGGGAGGGCTTCTAGTGTCCTGGTCCCACTGGTGGACCTCCTGATGGCTCCTGGTTTTTTTGGCCAATGTGTGACAGACAAAGTGTTGGACTGGATGGGCCATTGGCCTGATCCAACATGGCTTCTCTTATATTCTTCTGTCTGGGGCAGTGATGCTATTTATTCTTGGTGCTTGGGGGGCACTGTGGGAGGGCTTCTAGTGTCCTTGCCCCACTGGTGGACTTCCTGAAGGCACTTGGGTTTTTTGGCCAGTGTGTGACACAGAGTGTTGGACTGGATGGGCCATTGGCCTGATCCAACATGGCTTCTCTTCTGTTCTTCTGTGACACAGAGTGTTGGACTGGATGGGCCATTGGCCTGATCCAACATGGCTTCTCTTCTGTTCTTAATGATTAGAGTGTCAGGCCAGGATCTAGAAGGCTCAGGTTCGAGTTCCTGCTCTGCCATGGAAGCTCACTGGGTAACCTTGGGCCAAACACGCACTCTCAGCCTAATCAGATTCACTGAGTTCTTGGAAAGATAAAATGGAACAGAGAAGAATGATCTAAGCTGTTTGGGGTCTCCACTGGGGGAAGAGGCTGGTTATGAGCGAAGTCAATAAGTTAAGAGCATCCTTGGGGGCGATATTTGGCTTTTGTGTTCCATTCGGTTTCTATCAAACTTGTTGTCCCCCGGTCAATTCCACTCCATCATGAAGCCCGTGCAACGAGATTAATCAGCTGCGTTCCTGAGACTAAACAAACCCTTCTGGTTAATTTAATTTTTTTTGGTTTTGCAATGGGGGAAAAAAAATAATTACCAGGAATTACTTTCCCAAAATGTGCCGCGATAAAGACCTAAGCTCCACGTTGCCGAATAATCTCTCAGGCCCACTTCTGTTGAGAGAAATAAAGCACGAGGCTCCCGAATACCTAGGCTCCGGTATCACCCCAGCCAATGTGAGATAGAAGCGTAATTATCTCCCGTCATTTCATCGGGGAGCTCCGCATCTAAAGGGCAGCCATTTCAAGACACCCCTTGTTGTGTAGGAAATCAGAATGCACTCTGGTGATTGCCTGCCTGCTTCAAGAGGGATAGCAGCACACAGAAACGAAGGGGAGGGGGGAGAAGGAGTAACATTTCAAGCAACCGAGAGAATGAAAGCAGAGAGAGAGTATCGCTTTACTCTGCTATGGCAAGACCTCCCCTGGAGTCTTGTGTTCAGTTTTGGGCACCGCATTTTAAGAAGGATCTAGACAAGCTGGAAGGGGTCCAGAGGAGGGCGACGAAGATGGTGAGGGGTCTGGAGACCAAGTCCTATGAGGAAAGGCTGAAGGAGCTGGGCATGTTTAGCCTGGAGAGGAGGCGGCTGAGAGGTGATAGGATCACCATCTTCAAGGACTTGAAGGGCTGTCCTATAGAGGATGGTGTGGAATTTTTTTCTGTGGCCCCAGAAGGTAGGACCAGAACCAATGGGTTGAAAATAAATCCAAAGAGTTTCCGGCTCAACATTAGGAAGAACGTCCTGACCATTAGAGCGATTCCTCAGTGGAACAGTCTTCCTCTTCGGGAGGTGGTGGGGTCTCCTTCCTTGGAAGTTTTTCAACAGAGGCTGGATGGCCATCTGACAGCAATGAAGATCCTGTGAATTTAGGGGGAGGTCTTTGTGAGTTTCCTGCATTGTGCAGGGGGTTGGACTAGATGACCCTGGGGATCCCTTCCAACTCTTCTATGATTCTAACAGGCTTCCTCCTTGGGAGGTGGTGGGCTCTTCTTCCTTGGAGGTTTTTCAACAGAGGCTGGATGGCCATCTGACAGCAATGAAGATCCTGTGAATTTAGGGGGAGGTCTTTGTGAGTTTCCTGCATTGTGCAGGGGGTTGGACTAGATTAGCCTAGAGGTCCCTTCCAATTCTATGATTCTATGAGAGAGAGAACAGAGTTGAAAGCAGCAGGACTCAACTCACCGGGAAGGTCTCTTGTGCAAGGCTCTTTGAAAGGAATGCATTTCATTTCAGCTCCAGATGGCGTCTGGTGCTGGGTAGGGACCCTTGTCTCCGTGGCAGAGCTCACGCTTTGCATGCAGAAGAACCCAGTTGTTGTTCACAGATTGTCTGGTTACGAGGGTCTCTGTCTGGAAGGAGAGGAAAAGCCCACCTTGTTCTGAGGCATCTGAGAGCTGGCGTGGTGTGGTGTGGTGTCTGAAGCTCAACATAAAGCTCAACTTTAGGAAGATCTTCCTGACGTTTCAAGTGGTTCCTCAGTGGAACAGGCTTCCTCCTTGGGAGGTGGTGGGCTCTCCTTCCTTGGAGGTTTTTCAACAGAGGCTAGATGGCCATCTGACAGCAATGAAGATCCTGTGAATTTAGGGGGAGGCATTTGTGAGTTTCCTGCATTGTGCAGGGGTTGGACTGGATGACTCTGGAGGTCCCTTCTGACTCTATGATTCTATGAATCCCCACTCGTGCCCTGGAAGCCTTGGGACGGCCACACACTCTCAGCCAAACCTACCTCACAGAACTGCTATGAGGATAAAATGGAGAAGAGATGTCAGCTGCTTTGTGTTCCCATTGGAGAGAAAGGCAGGGAATGAATGAATGGGTGAGTGTGTGAGTGAGTGAGTGAATGATTGAGTGAGTGAGTGAAAAGAAGAGATTGGCTTTATATCCTGCCCTTCACTAGCCAAAGGAGTCTCAGAGCAGCTTACGATCGCCTTGCCTTTCCCCTCTCCACAACAGACACCCTGAGAGGTAGGTTCTCCCAGATAAGAGTCTGCACACTTAATGACAACATCAAAATGGCTCTCATGGATGAATGAACATCCGTTCTTTCTCTGTGTCCTCCTGTCTCCTCTTCCCACCTTCTCCTGTGTGCATAATAAGCACATTCATGACACATTATAACAATGAAGCTAATAATAACAATAATAATATCAGAGACTTGAGGCTTTTCAGGTTGATAAAGATTTTAGAATAATCAGCAAAATTAGCACACCTTTAGCCCGCCAGGATCTAAGAATCATAGATGAAGAAGAAGATATTGGATTTATATCCCGCCCTCCACTCCGAAGAGTCTCAGAGCGGCTCACAATCTCCTTTACCTTCCTCCCCCGCAACAGACACCCTGTGAGGTAGATGAAGATATTGGATTTATATCCCACCCTCCACTCCGAAGAGTCTCAGAGTGGCTCACAATCTCCTTTCCCTTCCTCCCCCCAACAGACACCCTGTGAGGTGGGTGGGGCTGAGAGGGCTCTCACAGCAGCTGCCCTTTCAAGGACACCCTCTGCCAGAGCTATGGCTGACCCAAGGCCATTCCAGCAGCTGCAAGTGGAGGAGTGGAGAATCAAACCCGGTTCTCCCAGGTAAGAGTCCACACACTTAACCACTGCACCAAACTGGCTCTGAATCATAGAATCGTAGAGTTGGAAGGTACCTCCAGGGTCATCTAGTCCAACCCCCTGCACAATGCAGGAAACCCACAAATACCTACCCCAAATTCACAGGATCTTCATTGCTGTCAGATGGTAATCTAAAAAAAAAGATAAAGGTAGTCCCCTGTGCAAGCACCAGTCGTTTTCGACTCTGGGGTGACGTTGCTTTCACAACGTTTTCATGGCAGACTTTTTTTTATGCGGTGGTTTGCCATTGCCTTCCCCAGTCATCTATCCTTTCCCCCTAGCAAGCTGCGTCCTCATTTTACCGACCTCAGAAGGATGGAAGGCTACCTGAACCAGCTTCCACCAGGATTGAACTCAGGTCATGAACAGAGGGCTCCGACTGCAGTACTGCAGCTTTACCACTCTGTGCCACGGGGCTCTTATTCTAGCCTCTGTTTGAAAACCTCCAAGGAAGGAGAGCTCACCACCATCCGAGGAAGCCTGTTCCATTGAGAAATTGCTCTAACAGTCAGGAAGTTTTTCCTAATGTTGAGCCAGAAACTCTTTTGATTTAATTTCAACCCATTGGTTCTGGTTCTACCTTCCGGGGCCACAGAAAACAATTCCACACCATCCTCTAGATGACAGCCCTTCAAGTACTTGAAGATGGTGTTCATATTTATTTATTTTGTAATTTATATCCCGCCCTTCCCACCAGGTGGCTCAGGGCGGCTTACAACATATAAAATCTAACATAAGAGTATAAAATTAAGCATAAAAGTTTAAACATTTCACAATTTGCATAGTTAAAATCTAAACACTTCACACAGTTATATACTTAAAATACATATCATATCACCTCTCAGCTACCTCCTCTCCGGGCTAAATATCTCCAGCTTCTTCAACCTTTCCTCATAGGATCAGAGCAATCCGCCTAGTCCAGTATCCCATCTCACACAGCAGATAATCAGTTCCTCTGAAGGTCCAACAACAGAGCTTAGAGGCTGAGGCCTTCCTAAGAACATCAAAAATGCCATACTGGATCAGCCCAGTGGTCCATCCAGTCCAGCATCCTGTTTCACACAGCAGCCAACCAGCTACTCTGGAGGGCCCGCAACAGGGCAGAGAGGCCGAGGCCTTCCCCTGAGAAGAACATGAGAAGAGCCCTGCTGGATCAGACCAGTGAGGGCCCATCTAGTCCAGCCTCCTCTCTCATAGTGGACAGCCAGTTCCTCTGGAGGGCCAACAACAGGGCAGAGAGACCAAGGCCTTCCCCTGAGAAGAACCTCAGAAGAGCCCTGCTGGGTCAGACCATGGAGACTGAGGTTTTCATAAAATAATCAGAAAAGCCCTGTTGGATGAGGTGTGTAGTCCATCTAGTCCAGCCTCCTGTCTCACAGAGTGGACAATGGGTTCCTCTGGAGGGCCAACAACAGGCTTCTCTCTCAACCTCCTCTTCTCCAGGCGGATTACTCCCACTTCCCACAGCCTTTCTTTTTAAGGCTTAGTCTCCAAAACCCTAATTATGATCTTTCACAATTGGGCAATATTTGATAATAAACGCCTCTCACAAGACTCCAAGCCACCATCCCATATGAATAGTCCCTGTCAAAAGGGGAGGGTTGGTGGCTCAGTGGTAGGGCATCTGCTTGGGAAGCAGAAGGTCCCAGGTTCAATCCCTGGCATCTCCAACTCAAAAGGGTCCAAGCAAATAGGTGTGAAAAACCTCAGCTTGAGACCCTGGAGATCCATGAATGGGGCTGTGGCTCAGTGGTAGAGCATCTGCTTGGTAAGCAGAAGGTCCCAGGTTCAATCCCCGGCATCTCCAACTAAAAAGGGTCCAGGCAAGTAGGCGTGGAAAACCTCATCTTGAGACCCTGGAGAGCCATGAATGGGGCTGTGGCTCAGTGGTAGAGCATCTGCTTGGTAAGCGGAAGGTCCCAAGTTCAATCCCCAGCATCTCCCAACTAAGAAGGGTCCAGGCAAATAGGTGTGGAAAACCTCAGCTTGAGACCCTGGAGAGCCATGAATGGGGCTGTGGCTCAGTGGTAGAGCATCTGCTTGGTAAGCAGAAGGTCCCAGGTTCAATCTCCAGCATCTCCAACTAAAAAGGGTCCAGGCAAGTAGGCGTGAAAAACCTCCGCTTGAGACCCTGGAGAGCCATGAATGGGGCTGTGGCTCAGTGGTAGAGCATCTGCTTGGGAAGCAGAAGGTCCCAGGTTCAATCCCCAGCATCTCCAACTAAAAAGGGTCCAGGCAAGTAGGCGTGAATAACCTCAGCTTGAGACCCTGGAGAGCTGCTGCCAGTCTGAGAAGACAAGACTGACTTTGATGGACCAAGGGTCTGATTCAGTATAAAACAGCCTCATATGTTCATATATATGTTCATAATAAAGAAGTTTTCTGGTCCATCTGAAGTTGGAGGTGAGTCTACATCGCCTGTCTCTCTTTCCTGTACTAAATATTCTTTTGTGATAGCTAAACCTTGAAACTAATTAGTTGACTCTAATTGTTTTTAGACATAATGGACATTTGTAACTCGAAGCTTTGCAAGCCATTCAGACAGCAGCCTGAACAAGATTTCCTCCCAAGATCTTTCTTGCCAGAAGAACCTGAAATGAATGCAGTGTTGTTTAGATAAGGAGTGAAAACGGCTAAAGGGGTAGCAGTTTTTAGCTTCCTAAAGTGTTTCTTTCTCAGAGAATAACTTCAGGCCAGTGCACAGACTCTTATCTGGAAGAATCGGGTTTGATTCCCCACTCCTCCACATGCACCTGCTGGAATGGCCTTGGCTTAGCCACAGTTTTCATAGGAGTTGTCCTTGAAAGGGCAGCTTCTGGGAGAGCCTTCTCAGCCCCAACCACCTCACAGGGTGTCTGTTGTGAGGGGAGAAGATATAGGAGATTGTGAGCCACTCTGAGTCTTTGTCCTTGAAAGGGAAGCTGCTGTGAGAGCCCTCTCAGCCCCACCCACCTCACAGGGTGTCTGTTGTGGGGGAGGAAGGTAAAGGAGATTGTAAGCCGCTCTGAGTCTCTGTCCTTGAAAGGGCAGCTGCTGTGAGAGCCCTCTCAGCCCCACCCACCTCACAGGGTGTCTCTTCTGGGGGGAAAAGGTAAACGAGATTGTAAACCACTCTGAATCTCTGATTCAGAGAGAAGGGCATGGTATATATCTGCAGTCTTCTTCTTCTTGTGGGTGGAGAAGGAGAAAGAGGAGACATTGGATTTATAACCTGCCCTTCACTCAGAGTCTCAGAGCAGCTTCCAATTTCTTCCTTTTCTCTCCCCGCAACAGACCTCCTGTGAGGCAAGTGGGGCTTAGAGTGCTATTTTGAGAACCGCTTTTGAGAGAAGAGCTCTGAAGAACTTGTGACTGACCCTAGATCGCACCAGCAGCTGCAGGTGTAGGAGTGGGGAATCAAACCCCTATCTCCCAAATTGGAGTCCGCCGCCCTTCATCACATGGAGGAACATCCGCCATATGAAAGTAAGATGCAACCTGACTGGCCAAAGAACTGTAGTCTTCTGGGAGCTCTCCGAGGTCCTGAAGCCCTTGACCTGTCTTATTACTACCCTAAATCTGAACCCTTTCCCGGCAACCTGCTATCTGCACTACTCCCGCTGCTGGCCTTAACCTCCTGAATCCCCCTCCAGATGTTTCGCCTGAGCTCCCTGCCTAGCCAGCCGAGGGCTCTGCAGTTCTAGAATGTTTACATCCCTCGGCAGCTGGCTGGACCCAGGTGAGAAAGGAATCTAAATGTCGGTGCTTCTGTGTTGAGCATGAACGAGTTGGAAGCAGCAGCATCGCTAACGGTGTTCGCACCAGGATTTGTCCCAGTAAAACAGCTCCTGTCTCCTTTTGTCGGGATAACAAGCCAACTGATGAAAGAATTATGTGATAAGGGAACGTTTCTGCTTCGTTCAAGGTGTTTCATTACGATGTGGTTTTCGATGCTTTCCCCCACCTCCTTTGAATGACATCAAGGAATACTGCAGTAGGAATCACCCTACTGCAGAGGGTGATTAAAATGTGGATTTGCTGCCAGAGGATGTCCTGATGGCCACAGGAACAAACAACTTCAAAAGAGGATTAGATAGATTCAGGGAGAAGCATTCAAGCAGTGGCTGGCAGCCTCGGAGATTGAACGAACCTCCACATTCAGAAGTACTAAACCTCTGAATCCCAGAGACAAGAGACCACATCAGAGGAAGGCCTCAACATCCACGCCCTGTTGCTGGCCCTCCGGAGGAACTGATTGGCCACTGTGTGAGACAGGAGGCTGGACTAGATGGACCCTCACTGGTCTGATCCAGCAGGGCTTTTCTGATGTTCTTCTCAGGGGAAGGCCTCAGCCTCTCTGCCCTGTTGTTGGCCCTCCAGAGGAACTGGTTGGCTGCTGTGTGAGACAGGAGGCTGGACTAGATGGACCCTCACTGGTCTGACTCAGCAAGGCTCTTCTGATGTTCTTCTCAGGGAAAGACCTCAGCCTCTCTGCCCTGTTGTTGCCCCCCCCCCCCAAGGAGCTGGTTGGCCACTGTGTGAGGCAGGAGGCTGGACTAGATGGACTCTCACTGGTCTGACCCAGCAGGGCTCTTCTGATGTTCTTCTCAGGGGAAGGCCACAGCCTCTCTGCCTAGTTGTTGGCCCTCCATAGGAACTGGTTGGCCACTGTGTGAGACAGGAGGCTGGGCTAGATGGACCCTCCCTGATCTGATCCAGCAGGGCTCTTCTGAGGTCCTTCTCAGGGGAAGGCCTTGGCCTCTCTGCCCTGTTGTTGCCTGCCCCCCCCCCCTCGAGGAGCTGGTTGGCCACTGTGTGAGACAGGAGGCTGGACTAGATGGACTCTCACTGGTCTGACCCAGCAGGGCTCTTCTGATGTTCTTCTCAGGGGAAGGCCACAGCCTCTCTGCCTTGTTGTTGGCCCTCCATAGGAACTGGTTGGCCACTGTGTGAGACAGGAGGCTGGGCTAGATGGACCCTCCCTGGTCTGATCCAGCAGGGCTCTTCTGAGGTCCTTCTCAGGGGAAGGCCTTGGCCTCTCTGCCCTGTTGTTGCCTGCCCCCCCTTGAGGAGCTGGTTGGCCACTGTGTGAGACAGGAGGCTGGACTAGATGGACTCTCACTGGTCTGACCCAGCAGGGCTCTTCTGATGTTCTTCTCAGGGAAAGACCTCAGCCTCTCTGCCCTGTTGTTGCCCCCCCCCCCCCGAGGAGCTGGTTGGCCACTGTGTGAGGCAGGAGGCTGGACTAGATGGACCCTCCCTGATCTGATCCAGCAGGGCTTTTCTGATGTTCTTCTCAGGGGAAGGCCTCAGCCTCTCTGCTCTGTTGTTGGCCCTGCAGAGGAACTGCTTGGCCCCTGTGTGAGACAGCAGGCTGGACTAGATGGACCCTCACTGGTCTGATCCAGCAGGGCTCTTCTGATGTTCTTCTCAGGGGAAGGCCACAGCCTCTCTGCCTTGTTGTTGGCCCTCCATAGGAACTGGTTGGCCACTGTGTGAGACAGGAGGCTGGGCTAGATGGACCCTCCCTGGTCTGATCCAGCAGGGCTCTTCTGAGGTCCTTCTCAGGGGAAGCCCTCGGCCTCTCTGCCCTGTTGTTGCCCCCCCCCTTGAGGAGCTGGTTGGCCACTGTGTGAGACAGGAGGCTGGACTAGATGGACTCTCACTGGTCTGACCCAGCAGGGCTCTTCTGATGTTCTTCTCAGGGAAAGACCTCAGCCTCTCTGCCCTGTTGTTGCCCCCCCCCCGAGGAGCTGGTTGGCCACTGTGTGAGGCAGGAGGCTGGACTAGATGGTCCCTCCCTGATCTGACCCAGCAGGGCTCTTCTGATGTTCTTCTCAGGGGAAGGCCTCAGCCTCTCTGCCCTGTTGTTGGCTCTGCAGAGGAACTGGTTGGCCACTGGGCGAGACAGGAGGCTGGACTAGATGGACCCTCCCTGGTCTGATCCAGCAAGGCTCTTCTGATGTTCTTCCCAGGGGAAGGCCTCAGCCTCTCTGCCCTGTTGTTGGCCCTCCAGAGGAACTGACTGGCCCCTGTGTGAGACAGGAGGCTTGTCAGAGTTGTAGAAGCAGTTCCCACTGGTCAGACCAGTCACAGGCAGCAGTTCCAAGGAAGACACTCGAAACAGACAGCAGGTTAAACAAACTGTATTGGGTTCAGGCAGGTAACAGAGTCAGTAGGCAGTCCAATAGTCATACACTTACACACAAGTAGAGCCAGGCAGAGGTAAAAATACAGAGTCCAAGAGAATACTCAATACACAGTCCAAAGTCATCCATCCAAACAGTATGCCATGCTGGTACCTTTCTTTCCTATCCCACATTGAACTGGTAGCTGGCTACTGCATTTCTAGTTGTCTTAGCCAATCCCATTACAAATTGGTTTACACCTGATGACAACGTACCACCTGTAATCAAGGATGACTCAATCTCTGACCGTTCCAAATCTCCTTAAAGGAATAGGACACTGTCAAGGCTGGACTAGATGGACCCTCCCTGGTCTGACCCAGCAGGGCTCTTCTGATGTTCTTCTCAGGGGAAGGCCTCAGTCTCTCTGCCCTGTTGTTGGCCCTCCAGAGGAACTGGTTGGCCACTGTGTGAGACAGGAGGCTGGACTAGATGGACCTTCCCTGGTCTGATCCAGCAGGGCTCTTCTGATGTTCTTCTCAGGGGAAGGCCTCGGCCTCCCTGCCCTGTGGTGGCCCTCCAGAGGGACTGGTTGGCCACTGTGTGAGACAGGAGGCTGGACTGGATGGACCCTCCCTGGTATGACTCAGCAGGGCTCTTCGGATCTTCTACTCAGGCAAAGGCCTCAGACTTTGTTCCCTGTCATTGTCTCTCCAGAGAAACTGGTTGGCCACCGTGTGGGACAGGAGGCTGGACTAGATGGACCCTCCCTGGTCTGACCCAGCCGGGCTCTTCTGATGTTCTTCTCAGGGGAAGGCCTCGGCCTCTCTGCCCTGTTGCTGGCCCTTCAGAGGAACAGGCTGGCCACTGTGTGAGACAGGAGTCTGGACTAGATGGGCCCTCACTGGTCTGACCCAGCCGGGCTCTTCTGATGTTCTTCTTAGGGGAAGGCCTCGGCCTCTCTGCCCTGTTGTTGGCCCTCCAGAGGAACTGGCTGGCCACTGTGTGAGACAGGAGGCTGGACTAGATGGACCCTCCCTGGTCTGACCCAGCAGGGCTCTTCTGATGTTCTTCTCATGGGAAGGCCTCGGCCTCTCTGCCCTGTTGTTGGCCCTCCAGAGGAACTGGTTGGCCACTGTGTGAGACAGGAGGCTGGCCTAGATGGACCTTCCCTGGTCTGATCCAGTAGGGCTTTTCTGATGTTCTTCTCAGGCAAAGGCCTTAGCCTTTGTTCCCTGTCATTGTCTCTCCAGAGAAACTGGCTGAGCCCTGTGTGAAACAGGATGCTGGGCTAGATGAACACAGCTAGTGCAGAACGCGGCGGCCAGACTGTTGTTAGGACTCCCGAAACGGGAACATATACGGCCGGGGCTACGAGAACTGCACTGGCTGCCGATTATTTACCGGGTCCAGTACAAAGTGTTGGTCATTACCTTTAAAGCCTTATATGGCTGAGGACCTGCCTACCTGAGGGACCGTCTTTCCCCATATGAACCCCAGAGAGCACTGAGGTCAACTGGGAAAAACCTAATGACTATCCCTGGGCTGAAGGAGATTAAATATCAGAACACTAGAGCACGGGCCTTTTCGATCGCGGCCCCTACCCTATGGAACCAACTCCCCAAGGAGGTGCGGGCCCTGCGGAACCTCGATCAATTCCGCAGGGCCTGCAAGACCACCCTTTTTAAACTTGCACACTCGGACTGCTAAGAAGGTCGGTAATTAAGGATCCGCCAATGCGGTCTAAAGATCTATACCGCTGTATCTGCATTTATTGGACTGGTTTTAATTTTAAGTTTAATGTTTTATATTGTAAATCTAAAGGTTTTATCTACTACTGTATGTTTTATAGAATGTTGTTAGCCGCCCTGAGCCTGCCAAGGTGGGGGAGTGCGGGATATAAATGAAATAAATAAATAAATAAATGAACCCTCCCTGGTCTGCCCAGCAGGGCTCTTCTGATGTTCTTCTTAGGGGAAGGCCTTGGCCTCTCTGCCCTGTTGTTGGCCCTCCATAGGAACTGGTCGGCCACTGTGTGAGACAGGAGGCTGGACTAGATGGACCGTCACTGGTCTGATCCAGCAGGGCTCTTCTGATGTTCTTCTCAGGGAAAGGCCTCAGCCTCTCTGCCCTGTTGTTGGCCCTCCAGAGGAACAGGCTGGCCCCTGTGTGAGACAGGAGGCTGGACTAGATGGACCCTCCCTGGTCTGATCCAGCAGGGCTCTTCTGATGTTCTTCCCAGGGGAAGGCCTCAGCCTCTCTGCCCTGTTGTTGGCCTTCCAGAGGATTTGGTTGGCCACTGTGTGATTCCCCACTCCTCCACTCGCAGCTGCTGGAATGGCCTTGGGTCAGCCATAGCCCTCACATTGTCCTTGAAAGGGCAGCTTCTGTGAGAGCCAGTTTGGTGTAGTGGTTAAGTGTGCGGACTCTTATCTGGGAGAACCGGGTCTGATTCCCCACTCCTCCACTTGCACCTGCTGAGATGGCCTTGGGTCAGTCATAGCTCTGGCAGAGGTTGTCCTTGAAAGGGCAGCTGCTGTGAGAGCCCTCTCAGCCCCACCCACCTCACAGGATGTCTGTTGTGGGGGAGGAAGGTAAAGGAGATTGTGAGCCGCTCTGAGACTCTTCGGAGTGGAGGACAGGATATAAATCCAATATCTTCATCTACCTCACAGGGTGTCTGTTGTGGGGGAAGGAAGGTAAAGGAGATTGTGAGCCGCTCTGAGACTCTTTGGAGTGGAGGGCGGGATATAAATCCAATATCTTCATCTACCTCACAGGGTGTCTGTTGTGGGGGAGGAAAGTAAAGGAGATTGTGAGCTCTTCTGGGACTCTAAGATTCAGGGTGGAGGGCGGGGTATAAATCCAGTGTCTTCTCCTGTAAGCTCTTGGAGGATTGGCTACATCAGGGCCGTGTGGCCCAATATGCAGTCGAATTCCTGCTACAACAATAGTCTTGTGGACCTGACAACCTTCATTCCAGTGCCCCCGGGCTGGAATCTCAGTTTTCACATGAGAAGGCACATGCGCTTCCGTTTGTGCTGTAAAACTGTTAGTCCGATAAATCAATGCTCGGATTTTGCTTCTGGCCGAAGGAGGAAAAGTGTCGGGCTTCGTGTCGCCAACACATCCCTTCCTACGGAGCCTCCAAGACCTTTCCCACTGTCCTCCTGTAAGGTGTTTATTTTCCACCCGGAAAAAACAGTCTAGCGGGAAACGAAGCGAGAGAGTAACGATTATGCCCAATGTGGTGACACTGGGTGGTTATAATTATTTTGCTTCATTCGTGGAGGCGAGGGGGTGGGTGGGTGGAACAGAAGAGCCGGCCTGAAAAGAAGCCATTAAATCGCTTTGGTGTTTATTCACCATCTGACTGCCTCAGCCAGCCGTTCCGTCTCTTCCCCCATCTTGCCGTACCTGCAATTCGAGAAAATTGCCTTTCCAAATTACCGTCTTTAGTCAGATATCCACACACAGCTTCTCTGTCAGAAGCAGACGGGAATGAAATGGACTAAAATGTTCCTCCAGCCGGGGAGTCCGGGGGTGGGGGCTTTTCGAAAGGCCCAATGTCTGGACGCCCCTCTGTTTATTAAAAGGTCACGGAGGCGGGTGACAGGGGTGCTGAGGAAAACCAGGGAAGCAACAGCTGTTTGGAGCCGGGAAGTTTACTGAGGTGTCTTGCAGCAGAAGGAGGGTGTTCTGATTCCCAGGGTTCTGCTGGACTGTCCCAAAGAGGGAGGGAATTAAGTGTGTTTCCTCAGTCTGTGATAATGTTAAACCTGGACAATCACTGCCAGGAGAGAAGAACAACACTGTTTTCTTTTCCTGAGCGATAAGCAGTTTTGCAGGCTGGAGACTGGGAGAAATAAATTATTTCCTTCATTTATACTCCATCTTTCTCCTTGGGAACCCAAAGCAGCTTACATCGTTCTCCTCCATTTTATCCTCACAATGACACTATGAGGTAGCTTAGACTGAGAGAAGAAGAAGAAGAAGAAGAAGAAGAAGAAGAAGAAGAAGAAGAAGAAGAAGAAGAAGAAGAAGAAGAAGAAGAAGAAGAAGAAGAAGAAGAAGAAGAAGAAGAAGAAGAAGAAGAAGAAGAAGATGATGATGATGATGATATTGGATTTATACCCTGTCCTTTACTCAGAATCTCAGAGTGGCTTACAATCTCTATATTTTAACAATTTATTAATAACATATGGTTACAATATTTAATTATCTCTTTTCTATACTAACCCATATGATATTTCAACCCCCCTCCCTCCAATATTTGACTTCCCTGAAGTTATAAATTTAAATTCAATTATAAAGGTACCGCTAACCAATCAAAGTTCAATACTTTTCTTTTCTCATTAATACTAAAAAATTGTCCAATGTCTTTTTACATTCCACTCTTTCTCCACTCTCAGAGTGGCTTACAATCTCCTTTAACTTCTTCCCCTACAGCAGACACCCTGTGAGGTGGGTGGGGCTGAGAAAGCTCTGACAGAAGCTGCCCTTTCAAGGACAACCTCTGCCAGGGCTATGGCTGACCCAAGGCCATTCCAGCAGCTGCAAGTGGAGGAGTGGGGAATCAAACCCGGTTCTCCCAGATAAGAGTCCGCGCACTTCACCACTACACCAAACTGTCCCAAGGTCACCCAGCAAGCTTCCATGACAGAGTGAGGATTTGAACCTGGGTCTTTCAGATTCTAGTCCAGCAGAGCACCATGCCACACTCGGTGAAATTGTTCCTGCAGCCACCCCCCAGCCCATTCCATTTTTGGCAACCCAGGTGCTTGCCAGTTTGGTGCAGTGGTGAAGTGTGCGGACTTTTATCCGGGAGAACCGGGTTTGATTCCCCACTCCTCCCCTTGCACCTGCTGCAGTGGCCTTGGGTCAGCCATAGCTCTTGCAGGAGTTGTCCTTGAAAGGGCAGCTCCTGTAAAAAGCTTTATCAGACCCACCCACCTTACAGGGTGTCTGTTGTGTGTGTGTGTGAGGGGGAGAGATAAAGGAGATTGTGACCACTCTGAGATTTAGAGGATAGGGCAGGATATAAATCCAATTTCTTCTTCTTCTTCTTCTTCTTCTGGCTCTCCTTTTATGGCCATCCCTACATTATACCTTTTAATCTGTAGAGGACAAGTTAATAATAATAATAACCTTAATAATAACCTTAACTTTAATAACCTTTAACCTTTATTGGCATATCGAACATAACAAGGAACCAATCCATCCATCAAATAGCAACTTGCAAATACATTAAGCGCCTCCTAGATGCTAGATAGGGTGACCATAATGTCTGAAGGCCAGCCAGGGACACCTGGGGGGGGAAGGGGGAGGCAGGGGTGCGCGCGCGAAGCGCGCCCGCCGCCGGAAACAGGAAGTGACGTCACTTCCGGTGACGTCACTTCCGGTGATGTCACGCCACCGCCAGAAACAGGAAGTGACACCACTTCCTGTGACATCATTTCCCCGCGTCACCTGCCGGAAACGGGAAGTGACATCACTTCCTGTGACATCACTTCCCCCAAATGACATCATTTCCCCCAAATGCCACTGCCGGAAACAGGAAGTGACTTCACAGCACTTCCTGTGACGTCCCCAAAAATCCCCCAAATATCACCGCCGGAAACAATTTTGTTCTCAAATCCTGTATATACTTCATCAGTATATGGGATAAGGCACTTTCTCAACTGTGCTGCATAATGCAGCCTATTTATTTTGTCCTGTTTGCTCTGTTGGCTCTATCTGCGCCACCTTCATCACTTTCAGGGTGTGGATCCCCCAGTGGGGTGGTCTCCCGACTCCCTCCGCCGGCTGTTTCTGATAGCCCTGCGCCCCCTCTTTCATTTGATATGTGTCCCGTGCGGGTGCCACCCTCCCGCCGGGAGATGCCGCAAAATGAGCCCCCTTGAGGCTTATGGCGGCAGGGCTCGGGGGAAGCGAGCTAGACTGCTGTTCTTTTGAGGGGTTATAGAGTGTTTCGAGCCCGTCCCTGTGGCATCGGTCCCATCATTGTGGGACCCAGGGGGCCGGCGCAGCGGCCCGCCGAAGCAGCCTGTCACTAATAACACAGGTCGAGATGCAGGACAGGAACCCGGAAGTGACCGACAGGCTGCTTCAGCGGGCCGCTGCGCTGGCCCCCTGGGCCCTACAATGATGGGACCAATGCCACAGGGACGGGCTCGAAACACTCTATAACCCCTCAAAAGAACAGCAGTCTAGCTCGCTTCCCCCGAGCCCTGCCGCCATAAGCCTCAAGGGGGCTCATTTTGCGGCATCTCCCGGCGGGAGGGTGGCACCCGCACGGGACACATATCAAATGAAAGAGGGGGCGCAGGGCTATCAGAAACCGCCGGCGGAGGGAGTCGGGAGACCACCCCACTGGGGGATCCACACCCCGAAAGTGATGAAGGTGGCGCAGATAGAGCCAACAAAGCAAACAGGACAAAATAAATAGGCTGCATTATGCAGCACAGTTGAGAAAGTGCCTTATCCCATATACTGATGAAGTAAATACAGGATCTGAGAACAAAATTGCACCAGAAGACACAAATACAAAGCTCCCTTACACTGAATCAGTGCTTGGGTCCACCAAAGTCAGTATTGTCCACTCCAGTCACAAACACAAAGCTCCCTTACACTGAATCAGTGCTTGGGTCCACCAAAGTCAGTATTGTCACATAAGAACATAAGAGAAGCCCTGTTGGATCAGGCCAGTGGCCCATCCAGTCCAACACTCTGCGTCACATAAGAACATAAGAGAAGCCCTGTTGGATCAGGCCAGTGGCCCATCCAGTCCAACACTCTGTGTCACATAAGAACATAAGAGAAGCCCTGTTGGATCAGGCCAGTGGCCCATTCAGTCCAACACTCTGTGTCACATAAGAACATAAGGAGGGAGGGAGCGAGGGAGGGAGCGAGGGAGGGAAGGAAGGAAGGAAGGAGGGAGGGAAGGAAGGAAGGAAGGAAGGAAGGAAGGAAGGAAGGGAGGGAGGGAGGGAGGGAGGGAAGGAAGGGAGGAGGGAGGGAAGGGAAGAAGGAAAGAAGGAAGGAAGGAAGGAAAGAAGGAAGGGAGGGAGGGAAGGAAGGAAGGGAAGAGGGAGGGAGGGAAGGAAGGGAGGAGGGAGGGAAGGAAGGGAGAGAGGGAAGGAAGGAAGGAAGAAAGGAAGGGAGGAGGGAGGGAGGGAAGGAAGGGAGGAGGGAGGGAGGGAAGGGAAGAAGGAAGGAAGGAAGGAAGGAAGGAAGGAAGGGAGAGAGGGAGGGAGGGGGGGAAGGAAGGAAGGGAGGGAGGGAGGAGGGAGGGAGGGAGGGAAGGAAGTGCGAAGGGAGGGAGGGAAGGAAGGAAGGAAGAAAGGAAGGAAGGAAGGGAGGAGGGAGGGAAGGAAGGAAGGGAGGAGGGAGGGAGGGAAGGAAGGAAGGAAGAAAGAAAGGAAGGGAGGGGGAGGGAAGGAAGACCGCCCCCCGCCAGCCCCCCCCGCTTTCGGCCCCCACCCTCCCTGCTTACCTTCTTCCAGGGCGGGTGACGGCCTCTCCTCCCGGCGGCTGGTGCTGCTGGCGAGGCTGGCGGCGGCTGCGAAGGCCGGGGAGGGCCTCCGCTGGTCTCTGGAGGACCTCCAGCGACCAGCGCCGGCCTCTCCGCAGCCTCCGCGGGTCGTCGCTGGTCGCTGGAGGCCCTCCAGAGTCTCTGGAAGGCCTTCCGGGACCAGCGCCGGCTGCTCCGCGGCCTCTCCGCGGCCTCCGCTGGTCGCTGGAGACCCTCCAGAGACTCTGGAGGGCCTCCAGCGACCAGCGGAGGCCGCGGAGAGGCCTTCGCTGGTCGGCGCTGGTCCCGGAAGGCCCTCCAGAGTCTCTGGAAGGCCTTCCGGGACCAGCGCCGGCTGCTCCGCGGCCTCTCCGCGGCCTCCGCTGGTCGCTGGAGACCCTCCAGAGACTCTGGAGGGCCTCCAGCAACCAGCGGAGGCCGCGGAGAGGCCTTCGCTGGTCGGCGCTGGTCCCGGAAGGCCCTCCAGAGTCTCTGGAAGGCCTTCCGGGACCAGCGCCGGCTGCTCCGCGGCCTCTCCGCGGCCTCCGCTGGTCGCTGGAGACCCTCCAGAGACTCTGGAGGGCCTCCAGCAACCAGCGGAGGCCGCGGAGAGGCCTTCGCTGGTCGGCGCGGGTCCTGGAAGGCCCTCCAGAGTCTCTGGAAGGCCTTCCGGGACCAGCGCCGGCTGCTCCGCGGCCTCTCCGCGGCCTCTGCTGGTCGCTGGAGATCCTCCAGAGACTCTGGAGGGCCTCCAGCGACCAGCGGAGGCCGCGGAGAGGCCTTCGCTGGTCGGCGCTGGTCCCGGAAGGCCCTCCAGAGTCTCTGGAAGGCCTTCCGGGACCAGCGCCGGCTGCTCCGCGGCCTCTCCGCGGCCTCCGCTGGTCGCTGGAGGCCCTCCAGAGTCTCTGGAGGGCTTCCAGCGACCAGCGGAGGCCGCGGAGAGGCCTCCGCCACCGCCGCCGGGCCGCGCGCGCGGGCGGGGAAGGCGGCGAGTGAGGGAGGGAGTGTCCCTGCGCGTGTGCAGGGGCCCTGCGCACGCGCAGGGACGCTCCCTCCCTCACTCGCCGCCTTCCCCGCCGGCGCCCGCGGCCCACCGCCTCCGGGGCTGGCTAAACCGGGACCTCTAAATGGTCCCAGTATAGCCAGCCCGGGAGGCGGGAATAGGGGGCCAGAACCGGGACATTCCCGGGCGCCCGGGACGGTCTGGCCACCCTAATGCTAGATATAAAAAATTTTCAACGGTTTCAATTACCGATTGGTTCTGAGTTGACGACAAAACTATTTTATATTTGTCGGGCTTCGCTGTTTGCTCACTCAGACAGGGGTCAATGAGTATGGAGTGCAGGTCAGAGTAGAAAGTACAGTTTAGGAACACAAGTTCTAAAGTTTCTGTCTCTGGACATGCGTGAGAGCGCAATCCGTTAGAGTGGGGAGTGTTATAAAATCTTCCAAGAAGTATCTCAGAACCACATTGAACCAAACAAGTGAATAGGCCCTGTGTTGCCAGGGGGCCATTAGGCAGGTGAGATATTCAGCCCTATACCCAGGAGGTAAAAACCCCAAACTCAGACTCATTGCTAACAGAACGGTTGATAGACCCCTCCCGGTTGGATGTGTTCTATTCCCTTTTAAATCCAGGGATTGAGGCTAGCCAAAATCTATTCGAATTATTCCAATGAATACCGGAAGTGTAAGAAAAATAAGGGGTCGCTGTTTCACATATGGTGGCAACGTGAATACGCCAAAAAATATTGGGCCCTGATCAATACATGGACCCAAAAAATCTTAAAGATAAGACTACACCATTCACCAGAGCGATACCTCTTAAATATCTGTATAGAAAATGTACCTAAAACAATGACGAAAGTATTATTACATATGGTTACGATTGCAAGAATGTTATATGCCAAATATTGGAAGATGTCCAAAATACCTAACAGAGAGGAATTTATTTCTAAATTATTAGAAGATGCGGAATTAGATATATTGACCACAAGATGGAAACTTACAAAAGTGTAAAGAGGTATGGGATCCTATTTATGTTTGGGTGAAACGCAAAGGATTGGTTTTGGAATAATAGAAATGGTAAATTGATGAACCCCTAATGCTCCTTGTGTGAATGGGAGAGTGGCTGGAAGGTGACGGGGAGGGTTGATTGTTGTATTTTTTTATGTTTATTATTATGTATTCTATGTTATTTATGTTGTTATGTCTTTATGTTGTGGTGTTGAAATAAAAGTCAAAAATAAAATAAAATAAATCCAGGGATTGAACAGGGAAGAAGATCTTGCCGAATAATCCCTAGAGCAGGGGTTCCCAAACTTTTGGAGCCTGTGTGCTCAAAAATTCCACACGGTGGGCATAACCACAAAAGGGGCGGGTACAAAATGGCTGCTGCAACTTGCCTTCTGCCACACGGTGGAGATCCTTTTGCTGCTGCAGAAGCGACATTTTTCAAAATCTGCACAGCCAGTCAAATCTGAGAGCCAGTTTGGTGTAGTGGTGAAGTGCGTGGACTCTTATCTGGGAGAACCGGGTTTGATTCACCACTCCTCCACTTGCACCTGCTGGAATGGCCTTGGGTCAGCCATAGCTCTCATAGGAGTTGTCCTTGAAAGGGCAGCTGCTGTGAGAGACCTCTCAGCCCCACCCATCTCACAGGATGTCTGTTGGGGGGGGAGAAGATACAGGAGATTGTAAGCCACTCTGAGTCTCTGTCCTTGAAAAGGCAGCTTCTGGGAGAGCCCTCTCAGCCCCACCCACCTCACAGGGTGTCTGTTGTGGTGGGAGAAGATATAGGAGATTGTAAGCCGCTCTGAGTCTCTGTCGTTGAAAGGGCAGCTGCTGTGAGAGCCCTCTCAGCCCCACCTACCTCACAGGGTGTCTGTTGTGGGGGGAGAAGATATAGGAGATTGTAAGCCACTCTGAGTCTCTGATTCAGAGAGAAGGGCGGGGTATAAATCTGCAGTCTTCTTCATCTCCAGCAGCCAATCAGATGCCTCGCTGGGCAAATGTCCCTCCTGGCCCTGCCCAGTTTCTAAAAGTGGGCTCCAGGAAAGGGGGGTGTGTGTGTGAGGGGGATGTCCCATAGTACTCACATGCAGCAGGCTGGAGAAATCTGCTTTTCCCCACTTAATCAGTGCAGGTAAAGATAACTGGAATGGTTCAGAGCCAGTGCTAGGGTTTTTGGTGCCCTGGGTGAGCTGCCCACTAGTGCCCCCCCCCCGTCCCCCGGAAATTTAAAAGGGAAAAATGAAGCAACTTGAAACTATTTACATTTTTAATTTACAGGGTTTTTTTTATTTCAGATTTTAATTTAATTTTGTTTTTAAATTGAGATTAAGCAGTAAAAATTGTGAGAACACTACTTGATCCTTTTAGCTGCAGGTGCCAGGGACAAGACCTTCACACGGCCATTTCTACTTGATCCTTTTAGCTGGAGGTGCCAGGGACGAGAGCTTGCGCATGCGAGAAAGATGCGCTGCCACTGAGCTATGGCTCCCACCCCAGGGCTCTGTTAAAGCAGATTAGAATGGACGAGTGGCAGCAGACAACTTCAACAAGAGCCAATTTTTAGAAACGGTAATTGGCTTTTCTTCAGCTTTTACAATGGGTTAATTTATCCCTGCCGGGCTCCAAGGAGTAAACTGTGCAAGCGCCATCCGCTTTCACATTTCCTGGGTCTGTAACAAACCCGGGGGAATGGAAAACTGGCCAAGCAGCATCCGTGGAAGAAGAAGATATTGGATTTATATCCCGCCCTCCACTCCGAAGAGTCTCAGAGCGGCTCACAATCTCCTTTCCCTTCCTCCCCCACAACAGACACCCTGAGAGGTAGATGAAGATATTGGATTTATATCCCGCCCTCCACTCCGAAGAGTCTCAGAGCGGCTCACAATCTCCTTTCCCTTCCTCCCCCACAACAGACACCCTGTGAGGTAGATGAAGATACTGGATTTTTATCCCGCCCTCCACTCCGAAGAGTCTCAGAGCGGCTCACAATCTCCTTTCCCTTCATCCCCCACAACAGACACCCTGTGAGGTAGATGAAGATATTGGATTTATATCCCGCCCTCCACTCCGAAGAGTCTCAGAGCGGCTCACAATCTCCTTTGCCTTCCTCCCCCACAACAGACACCCTGTGAGGTAGATGAAGATATTGGATTTATATCCCGCCATCCACTCCGAAGAGTCTCAGAGCGGCTCACAATCTCCTTTCCCTTCCTCCCCCACTACAGACCCCTGTGAGGTAGATGAAGATATTGGATTTATATCCTGCTCTCCACTCCGAAGAGTCTCAGAGTGGCTCACCATCTCCTTTCCCTTCCTCCCCCACAACAGGCACCCTGTGAGGTAGATGAAGATATTGGATTTATATCCCGCCCTCCACTCTGAAGAGTCTCAGAGCGGCTCACAATCTCCTTTCCCTTCCTCCCTCACAACAGACACCCTGTGAGGTAGATGAAGATATTGGATTTATATCCCGCCCTCCACTCCGAAGAGTCTCAGAGCGGCTCACAATCTCCTTTCCCTTCCTCCCCCACAACAGACACCCTGTGAGGTAGATGAAGATATTGGATTTATATCCTGCCCTCCACTCTGAAGAGTCTCAGAGCGGCTCACAATCTCCTTTCCCTTCCTCCCCCACAACAGACACCCTGTGAGGTGGGTGGGGCTGAGAGAGCTCTGACAGAAGCTGCCCTTTCAAGGACAACCTCTGCCAGAGCTATGGCTGACCCAAGGCCATTCCAGCAGCTGCAAGTGGAGGAGTGGGGTATCAAACCCGGTTCTTCCAGATAAGAGTCCGCACACTTAACCACTGCACCAAACTGGCTCTGTTTCCATTGGGGAAGGCAGGCTCCAAGGAGCACACACACTGCATTTGGAGAGAGGGGGCACCTAGCAGTGCCCCCTAGGCCAGGGGGCCCTCTAAACGGCTGCCTACTTGGCCTACTCCCACGCACCAGCCATGGGTTGGATGAATAGCGATCTTATTGCTTAGGGGGGCGGCCCAGTTTTGTTTTCCTTGCCGAAGGCCCTGCAAGAAGCCCCCAAAGACATCCGCCCTGCTGGTCTTCATAAAAACACAGTCCAAACATCGAACCTTCACAGCATCCGCCAGGTAGCAAAAACAGAGAAAAATGCCTCAAATTAGAACTGCTTAAGGGACTTTTCCCAGCCCGAGCCTTCATTAACAATGCAAATATTTCCGGCAGCGGCAGGTAGGGGAACTGTCTTGACAAGTCGCCTTTTGCACTTCAAAGAAATATCGACAATGGCTCCAACAGCAGGGGGGGACTGCAGACGCCAACAATAGACCAGGAACCAAAGTCGAGGTTTGATCTGTTTCTTTCAGCTTCCTGCCACAATTGCAGAAGGAGGTTTTTCAAGAACAATAAGCCCGGATTCTCATTTGCATGCTTTCTGCTGGTTTCTCCCCCTCTCCTCTCCTCTCCTCTTTCTCATCTCCCTCAAAGCTCCGCTGTCCTTCCTCCGTTCCTCAGAGTCCTGAAAGGCCCCCTCCCTCTGCCAACTCTCCTCTCCTGTCTACGCTTCGGCCAACTCTGTCACCTTTGCCCTGCCGCCCCGTTCCTCCTGCCTTCAGAATGCCACTCTTCAGAATGATCCAAAGACCCTCATTTCTTAATCTCAAATGAAATTGCCTCTGACTTTCAGCCAGGAACTGAATAGACCAGGGGTGTCAAATATGCGGCCGGGGGGCCAATTCAGGCCCAGAGAAACTGTCTATCGCAGGGGTGTCAAACTCATTTGTTATGAGGGCCAAATCTGACATAAATTAGATCTTGTCGGGCTGGGCCGTGTCAGGTTGGGCCAGGCCATGTGTGTACCTATTTAAGATTAGATAGCAGAGATATAAATTTTATAAAGAACACAGACAAACACAAATATATATTTTTAAAAACTTAAAACATGCTTAAAACCTTAAAACATGCTTAAAACATTAACACTCATTGGTCTTAAAGGTGCTTTCTTTATATTTCTCTCAGGGGATCCAGCGAGCTTGGCAAAGGAAGCTCCGGCTCTTTCCTTCCTTCCCCAGGGGATGAGGAGGGGGAGGAGCCTCAGCCAATAGAAGGAAGAGAGGCCTGGCTCAGTAGCTCTGCTGTGCAATTGAGAGAGACTGGCAAAGCAAACTATATCCCCGCCCTTCCACCACAAGGCAGGAGTCTCAGCCAATTGAGAGAACAGAGGCTTTGCTCTGTAGCTCCTGTGCGACTGAGCAAGCCTTGCAAAGCAAGCTGTGATGCAGAAGGAAGCAAGAGAGAGGGAGAAGGAAGCAGAGGACAGCCAGTTGCTTGGGGGCCTGATAGGAGCTCTCTGGGGGCCTGATTCAGCCCCCAAACTGCATGTTTCTTACACCCCTGGTCTCTCGTTTGCTTCCTTCTCCCTCTCTCTTGCAACTCTGAGACTCCTTTGGATAGTGAAGGGTGAGCTATAAATCCAATCTCTTCTTTGTGGCAACTAGTTAGGGGCACTTTGGACAAACCTCCACAGCGTCCCACTCTAAGACCCTGAACCGGCTCCTCCTCAGAACCAATGCAAGCACCATCCAGAGGCAAGCCCAGTTGCAAATTCATCTCATAGAAATGTGTAATGAATAAACTGAGCCCAGTTTTGTGTACTGTCTGTCCTTTCACTGAGCTATGCTGGGTGGGAGGGCAGAATGAGCATGTCTTAGGAGAAGACAAGTCCTCGGTTCATGTCCTTCAGCACTCTCTGCTGTTACATGGGGATAATAATGCAAGCATAACCTTGCAAGGAGACGGTAAGGACCGCTGTGACGGATTGCATTTTTAAAAGCTTTGAAGTGCTGTACAGAGTAAAGGACTGTGAAGGGTTAATTCTTCACAGATTAATTTGGAATATTTTATTCCTCGTAGAGGGAGAAGGTCAGGTGAAATCAGGTGTAAAATTTCTGAGGTGACTCAAGATAGATAACTCTGAGGTAAAAATCAGTACATGCAGAAACTGTAGTTCTTATGTTTCAGGTTAACGAGAGGTTCTTAAGCTATTCAAAGTGATTTAAATCTTTATGATGAGAGGCTTTTGTGCCAGTGTTTTCCACAAATACTCCAGTATGCTTCCTTTGACTCTTGGTTTTCAGAAGGCTGGTGCACTCTTTCCAGCACCCAAACCCCTTCTTTTGAAACTCCAGTGCTTGTCTTGAGTTTTTCACTGACTCTTCAGGTCTCCAAAGGCAGTTTCTAACCACACTGGACCAGGGATCTCTGCAGTATTCAGAGTTCACTCTCTGTTTAGATGGGTAGTGAAATTCTTCTCTCTCTAGAAAAGATCTATCTCCTTTTCTTGGCCCAAATGGAAGTCTCTGTTGAACTACCCACTCACCCTTGCCAACTTTCCCCCCCGTTTCTCCTGTCTGCATTAAACTGCTCTCAGCTGATAAAACAGATGATTTGATGAGTAGATCTGATAACTATTCAGGTCTTTCCAACCTATTAGATAAGTGGTTTCCAAGATTAGATATAGAATGGCAAAACTGGGTATATAGAAATCTTCTAGCTGTATTTTAATAATTTAATTCTACTTTTCTGCATTGCATTATTACCTCATGACATGTTATTGTGTAAATGTATCTTTGGGGTTTTTTTGCCAAAATAATTATAATAATAAAAAAAGAAATTAAAAAAAACAAAACCCTGAGCTCAGCTAAGGCTGAAACCAGATTGAATTCAATTGAGGCAGAAATCTGACTGAATCTCTTCTCAGCATGCAGCTCTCATGTTCTCTGCTTAGCTGATGCCAACCAATTGCTTAGAGCAGCCTGTCACTTAAAGTTGTCTATATCTGTGAAGCATTAATCCTCCACAGTCCTTTACTCTGTTTGTACAGCACTCTGAAGCTTCTAGAAATGCAATCTGTCACAACCAGGCATGCAAAATGCTCGGACGAAAGACCCTGATCCATAGCAGGTACTCCATCAGTGATACAGTTCTATAGTTTTATGGCAGCAATGCATGTTTCAAACATGAAATGCAGAATTAACATTCCACAAGCTTGTCTCATCCTATACTTCTGTCTCCACAGCTAAATTCAGGTGGCATATCGGAAGGAAGGAAGGAAGGAAGGAAGGAAGGAAGGAAGGAAGGAAGGAAGGAAGGAAGGAAGGAAGGAAGGAAGGAAGGAAGGAAGGAAGGAAGGAAGGAAGGAGGGAGGGAGGGAGGGAGGGAGGGAGGGAGGGAGGGAAGGAAGGAAGGAAGGAAGGAAGGAAGGAAGGAAGGAAGGAAGGAAGGAAGGAAGGAAGGAAGGAAGGAAGGAGGGAGGGAGGGAGGGAGGGAAGGATGGAAGGAGGGAGGGAAGGAAGGAAGAAGGGAGGGAGGGAGAGAGGGAAGGAAGGAAGGAAGGAAGGAAGGAAGGAAGGAAGGAAGGAAGGAAGGAAGGAAGGAAGGAAGGAGGGAGGGAGGGAGGGAGGGAAGGATGGAAGGAGGGAGGGAAGGAAGGAAGAAGGGAGGGAGGGAGGGAGAGAGGGAAGGAAGGAAGGAAGGAAGGAAGGAAGGAAGGAAGGAAGGAAGGAAGGAAGGAAGGAAGGAAGGAAGGAAGGAAGGAAGGAAGGAAGGAAGGAAGGCAGGCCAATTGTTTAAAATGGTTGAATTTCTGATTTTGTGTATTGCCTTTCCCTGGAGGATCAGCTATGGTCCTAAGTACTAAGCTGGTCTAAAGACTGTAATAAATAACTACTGCTGCTGCTGCTGCTACTGTCCTAAGTGGGATGTATAGCAAGTGGTGCCATGTCTACACAACATTTCCTCTTCTGACTGCTGCCTTTCCCATGCAGTCCAACCCACCAGTGAAGACCTCCAAGCGAATTAATTCAACAATAAAGAAAATGCTGTTAATGTCACAGTTAAACTGGGCGGGAGCTTGGTATTGTTGCAAATAATCAATACATTTTCATTTGTTTTCACCCCATATTTGAGACCAGGACATTTCCTCCAATCCCTTCCCAATATGGACTTGTCCTCCCATGCAAGGTAAGGCTTGGCTCACCTGCATGACTTACACACAAAAACCATGTTTGGGGTATACTCGCTCTTTCCTTTGAGCACATTCCAGTCTGGTTTGCCCAGCTTGGTCAAGGTTGGTCAGGGAGGGGTTGTGGCTTAGTGGCAGAGCCTCTGCTTGGCATGAAGAAGGTTCTAGGTTCAATCCCTAACCTCTCCAGTTGAAAGGACCAGGCAGTTGTTGAGGTGAAAGACTTCTGCCTGAGACCCTGGAGAGCTGCTGCCAGTCTGAGTAGACAAGACTGACTGACGGACCCATGATGTGGCAGGAGGGAGGACTGTCTTGTTGATCTACTGGTTGTAACTCCCTTCCCAACACTTGCTCCTGTAAAGTGGTAGCAGGTCATTCAGCAGCACACAACATACAGAAGGGCTGTGGTTCAGTGGAAGAGCATCTTTGGGGCATGCAGAAGGTCCCAGGTTCAACCTCTGGCAACTGGAGACCAGGCAATAGGTGCTGTGAAAGACCTCAGCCTGAGACCCTGGAGAGCAGCAGCCAGTCTGAGTAGACAAGACCATGAGTTTCTCTTCCACTGAACTACAGAGGCCTTCTGTACATTGTGGATTGCTTCATGGCCAACCATCACTTTACAGGACCTAGGGTTTGATTCCTAGAGCTATTTATACCACTTATATTGAAGGCCAGTTGAGTTGGAATTAGCTCTGCTTTGCTGTGGTGTTGAGAGGACTTCTCGGCCCCTTCAGGGGAGAAAACATGAAGCTTCTTAAACTGAACCAGACCCTTGGTCAATCAAGGTCAGTACTCTCTACTCTGACCAGCAGCTGTTCTCCAGGGTCATTATTCCCTATGGAGACCGATTTCCATAGGGTATAATGGAGAATTGATCTGTAGGTATCTGGGACTTAGGGGGGGGGGCTATTTTTTTATTAGAGGCACCAAATTTGCAGCATAGCATCTGATGCTTCTCAAAACACCCTCCAAGTTTCAAAACGATTGCACCAGAGGTCCAATTCTATGAGCCCCCAAAGAAGGTGCCCCTATCCTTCATTATTTCTAATGGAGGGAAGGCATTTAAAAGGCTTGTGGCCCCTTTCGTGATGGCCAGAACTCCCTCATGCTTGTCACAACCTTGCTCCTGGCTCCACCCCCAAAGTCTCCTGGTTCCACCCCCAAAGTCCCCAGATATTTCTAGGATTGGACCTGGCAACCCTACATTACCTACTACCTGATCCATAACTGGAGATGCTGCGGGCTGAACCTGGGACCTTCTGCTTGCCAAGAATTTTCTCTTCCGCTGAACCACAGCCCTTCTGGGAATTGTGCATTGCTGCAAAGCCGGCCAAAAAACCAGGTGCCATCAGGAGGTCCATCGGTGGGGCGAGGACACTAGAAGCCCTCCCACTGAGCCCCCCCAAGCACCAAGAACACTGAGCATCACTGCCTTGGAGAGAAGAACATAAGAGAAGTCATGTTAGATCAGGCCAATGGCCCCTCCAGTCCAACACTCTGTGTCACACAGTGGTCAAAGAACCCAGGTGCCATCAGGAGGTCCATCGGTGGGGCGAGGACACTAGAAGCCCTCCCACTGAGCCCCCCCAAGCACCAAGAACACTGAGAATCACTGCCTTGGAGAGAAGAACATAAGAGAAGTCATGTTAGATCAGGCCAATGGCCCCTCCAGTCCAACACTCTGTGTCACACAGTGGTCAAAGAACCCAGGTGCCATCAGGAGGTCCATCGGTGGGGCCATGATACTAGAAGCCCTCCCATTGAGCCCCCCCAAGCACCAAGAACACAGAGCATCACTGCCCCAGGCAGAGAGTTTCAACAGTATGCTGTGGCTAACAGCCACTGATGGACCTCTGCTTCAGATGTTGATCCGATCCCCCAAAAAATCCAATCCCCAGAGAACCCAGGCACCATCAGGACGTCCATCGGTGGGGCCAGGACACTAGAAGCCCTCCCATTGAGCCCCACAAGCACCAAGAACACAGAGCATCACTGCCCCAGGCAGAGAGTTTCAACAGTATGCTGTGGCTAACAGCCACTGATGGACCTCTACTCCAGATGTTGATCCGATCCCCCAAAAAATCCAATCCCCAAAGAACCCAGGCACCATCAGGACGTCCATCGGTGGGGCCAGGACACTAGAAGCCCTCCCATTGAGCCCCACAAGCACCAAGAACACAGAGCATCACTGCCCCAGGCAGAGAGTTTCAACAGTATGCTGTGGCTAACAGCCACTGATGGACCTCTGCTCCAGATGTTGATCCAATCCCCTCTTGAAGTCAGAGCCGGATTAACAATTAGGCCAAGTAGGCACTGGCTTATGGGCCCCCAAGCCTTTAGGGGCCCCAGGCCAGCTTCCCTTCCCCGTGTTTCCCCCTGCTTGCAGCCCTCCCAGCCTGCACGTGCAGCCAGCAACTGAGCCGCTCCTCGCCCGACTTGCCTGGTGCGGCTGCTGCTGGCGTTGTTGCCAAGTTTGCCTCTCTCTGCCTCTCCCCCGCAGCTTAGTAAAAGGAGCTTTTCAGAAGGTGCCCGCAGGCTGCAGCGGGTGCCATGGGCAGTGGGGTGGGCGCTCAGACTCTAAGATCATTTGTGAGGGGGGCCCCGAGATTTTGACTGCCTTGCGGCCTCCGCAGGGTTTAATCTGACACTGCTTGAAGCTGTCTATGCTTGTAGCCGCCGCCTCTTCCTGTGGCAGTGAATTCCAACTGTCAATCACCCTTTGGGTGAAGAAGGACTTCCTTTTACTTCCTTACAGGAGCAAGTGCCGGGGATGGAGAGCCAGTCAGCAGAGTGACAAGAGACTCCTTCCCGCTGCCGCCTCCATCCACCCAGCCCAGCCTCCAGCTGAATATTTCATCCTACCCCCTTCCCCCCCCCCCGAGAGGAAGTGCGCCATAAATATTCATCCCGCCAGCACTTATGGGTCTATTAAAAGCCGCCTCTCCTCTCCCGGAGATGGCTTCACCCATTCCGATTATGCTAACGGCCTCCCGCTAAATATGCCTTTGTCCCCCGTGATAAGCGCGGCCCGCAGAGACGGTCCATCCCGGCATTAATCGAAGGCCTTAATGAAGTCGGCATGATGCTCCTGCACATTTGCGAGATGCTCTGGAGCGGGCCCAAGAGGCCTTGTGGCAGCAGCAGTGAGGGGGGGGGGCGCTCTGTGTGTGTGTCCATGGGGGGGGGGGGGTAAAGAAAGCACTTAAGGACTCCTGCCTTTTTTTGGGGGGGGGGAATGTGAACATGTAATGGATTTTTTATTGCTAGTCAGCCTTTTAGTCTTGGTCTTCTCCTCCCCTGCTCCACTCCAGGTATTAATGGCCTTTCCCTTCTTGATGCTGTGGCAAAAATATCGTCCGCTTGTTTGGCTTCCTTTCATTTCTGAAGCATTTCACAGCTTGCTTGGCTGGATTCATTCCCATCTGTTCCCCCCCACCACCACCACCAGTGCCGCTACACACACCTTCTGATTTCCAAGCTGAATCTGCTTTATTTCCAGACCGAGGTTGGTGTTGGTGGTGGGGAGTTATGCGGAAAAAGGAAAGGAGTTTCTAGAATGCATTTGCTAGGGATATCAACTCCAGCAGGAGAAATTCCTGGAAATTTGGTGGAGGAGACAAGAAGATTTTGGATTTGGATTTATAGAAAAAGAAGAAGACTGCAGATTTATATCCCGCTTTATACTCTGAATCTCAGAGCAGTCACAATCTCCTTTACCTTTATTTATTTTTATTTATTTATTTTATGATTTCTATCCCGCCCTTCCCAACAAGTGGCTCAGGGCGGCTCACAGCACAAAGTTCCACATAAGTACAATTTAAGCATAAAAACAGTTAAAGTAATTAATACATTTAAAATTTTAAGACATTTAAGACATTTAAACCTTCCTCCCCTTACCTTCCTCCCCCACACCCTGTGAGGTAGGTGAGGTTGAGAGAGCTCTGACAGAAGCTGCCCTTTCTAGGACAACTCCTACGAGAGCTTTGGTGACCCAAGGCCATTCCAGCAGCTGCAAGTGGAAAGGTAGGGAATCAAACTCGGTTCTCCCAGATAAGAGTCTGCACACTTAAGCACTATGGCTGACCCAAGGCCATTCCAGCAGCTGCAAGTGGAGAGGTGGGGAATCAAACCCGGTTCTCCCAGATAAGAGTCTGCACACTTAACCACTATGGCTGACCCAAGGCCATTCCAGCAGGTGCAAGTGGAGGAGTGGGGAATCAAACCTGGTTCTCCCAGATAAGAGTCTGCACACTTAACCACTATGGCTGACCCAAGGCCATTCCAGCAGCTGCAAGTGGAGAAGTGGGGAATCAAACTTGGTTCTCCTGGATAAAAGTCTGCACACTTAAGCACTATGGCTGACCCAAGGCCATTCCAGCAGCTGCAAGTGGAGAGGTGGGGAATCAAACCCGGTTCTCCCAGATAAGAGTCTGCGCACTTAGCCACTATGGCTGACCCAAGGCCATCCCAGCAACTGCAAGTGGAGGAGTGGGGAATCAAACCCGGTTCTCCCAGATAAGAGTCCGCACACTTAACCACTACACCAAACCGGCTCTAACAGAAGCTGCCCTTTCAAGGACAATGTGAGGGCTATGGCTGACCCAAGGCCATTCCAGCAGCTGCAAGTGGAGAGGTGGGGAATCAAACCCGGTTCTCCCAGATAAGAGTCTGCGCACTTAACCACTATGGCTGACCCAAGGCCATTCCAGCAGCTGCAAGTGGAGAGGTGGGGAATCAAACTCGGTTCTCCCAGATAAGAGTCTGCTCACTTAACCACTATGGCTGACCCAAGGCCATTCCAGCAGCTGCAAGTGGAGGAGTGGGGAATCAAACCAAGTTCTCCCAGATAAGAGTCTGCTCACTTAACCACTATGGCTGACCCAAGGCCATTCCAGCAGCTGCAAGTGGAAAGGTAGGGAATCAAACCTGGTTCTCCCAGATAAGAGCCTGCACACTTAACCACTATGGCTGACCCAAGGCCATTCCAGCAGCTGCAAGTGGAGAGGTGGGGAATCAAACTCGGTTCTCCCAGATAAGAGTCTGCACACTTAACCACTATGGCTGACCCAAGGCCATTCCAGCGGCTGCAAGTGGAGAGGTGGGGAATCAAACTCGGTTCTCCCAGATAAGAGTCTGCACACTTAACCACTACACCAAACCGGCACTTAACCACTACACCAAATTGGAGCAGGGGCGTGATTCCATAAAGATAGCCTTCAGAAGATATTTGATAATGGAACTGACTCTCAAAAGCCTACACCCTAGGAAGCCTAAGGGTCTCTTATTTATGCATTTATTTGCGTGACTCATCGCCGGCCTTTCTCACTGGAACTTCAAGCAGGGCCGCTCCTGGCTGATCCTGCATTGATCAGGGGGTTGGACTAGATGTCCTCTGGGGGGCCCTTCCAGCTGCGGGATCCTGTGATTCTTTCCTGACTCCAATTTCACAAGAGATAGGCTCGGTGTACTTCTTACTGTTGTAAATTCACTCTTGTAAGTTTGACCCCTGAGGAACACCTGTTGTTGCTCAAAGTAAGAGGACGGAGAACGACACAGAGCCGTGTGGATGCACAGGTCTGCACTTTGCGTTTGTGCCAGGAGTGCTTGAACTGGCTATAAATATTCAACGGGAGACCAGGAGGTCACGGTGAACGGCTCAGAGAAAAGGTTGACAGAGCGGCAACAGTGTGTGTAGGGGGAGGGGGGGGGGAGAAACCAGTTTTGTGCCGGGAATCCTTAGGAAGGGAATGAAAAGAAAGACGTTAGTGTCATTTAAAAAGCTGTGTTCTGGAATCCTGAACACAAGTTGACGTATACCCGTTCTCAGGGCTCTTTTTCTAGATTTTGAAAAGTTTTATTGATTTAGGAATAGGAAATAAAAGGGGGTAAGGGGTAGGAGTACATATTAGTCTTATTCTGCATAAGAAATACTTTCGAAGAATATACGTCGACATCTGCAATACTTTCTTAAAATGCATAAATAGTCACATATTGTCTCTAAACTATGCATCATCGACATTTTGATATTTTGATATTTTATGTTATAAATCTTTTTGTTAAAATGTCTATTGAATTTGACAATTCCAATAAAGGAGATTTTGTGTTACAGAGTACAGGGGGGGGGGAAGAGATATAAGTTCACACCTATAAAAAATACTTTCAAAAAATATAAGTCTACATCTGGAATACTTTCTTAAAATACATAAATTGCCACGTATTATTGTCTCTAAACTATGCATTATCAACCTTTAGATATTTTATGTTATAAATCTTTTCGTTAAAGTGTCTATTCAATTTGAAAATCCCAATAAAGGCAATCTTGTAATACACAGTACAGGAAAAGAGGATTTTAAGAGTCTTGAGTGTCTAGCCAGGCATAAAATTTCATCCAATACTTTCTTGCTTCTTCCTTAGGAAATCTCAGGGCTCTTTTTCTAGCAGGAGCTCCTCTGCATATTAGGCCACATCCCCTGATGTAGCCAATCCTCCTGGAGCTTACAGCAGGCCCTGTGAGAAGAGCCCTGTAAGGAATTCTAGCAGGACCTCCTTTGCCTATTAGGCCACACACCCCTGATGTAGCCAATCCTCCTGGAGCTTCCAGTAGGCCCTGTGAAAAGAGCCCTGTAAGGAATTCTACCAGGACCTCCTTTGCCTATTAGGCCACACCCCCTGATGTAGCCAGTCCTCCTGGAGCTTACAGGAGGCCCTGTGAAAAGAGCCCTGTAAGGAATTCTAGCAGGACCTCCTTTGCCTATTAGGCCACACCCCCCTGATGTAGCCAGTCCTCCTGGAGCTTCCAGCAGGCCCTGTGAGAAGAGCCCTGTAAGGAATTCTACCAGGACCTCCTTTGCATATTAGGCCACACCCCCTGATGTAGCCAGTCCTCCTGGAGCTGACAGCAGGCCCTGTGAGAAGAGCCCTGTAAGGAATTCTAGCAGGACCTCCTTTGCATATTAGGCCACACACCCCTGATGTAGCCAATCCTCCTGGAGCTGACAGCAGGCCCTGTGAGAAGAGCCCTGTAAGGAATTCTAGCAGGACCTCCTTTGCCTATTAGGCCACACCCCCTGATGTAGCCAATCCTCCTGGAGCTTACAGTGGGCCCTGTACTAAGGGCCCTGTAAGGAATTCTAGCAGGACCACCTTTGCATATTAGGCCACACCCTCTGATGTAGCCAATCCTCCTGGAGCTTACAGTGGGCCCTGTACTAAGAGCCCTGTAAGGAATTCTAGCAGGACCGCCTTTGCATATTAGGCCACACCCCCTGATGTAGCCAGTCCTCCTGGAGCTTACAGCAGGCCCTGTGAGAAGAGCCCTGTAAGGAATTCTAGCAGGGCCTCCTTTGCATATTAGGTCACACACCCCTGATGTAGCCAATCCTCCTGGAGCTTACAGCATGCCCTGTGAGAAGAGCCCTGTAAGGAATTCTAGCAGGACCTCCTTTGCATATTAGGCCACACCCCCTGATGTAGCCAGTCCTCCTGGAGCTTACAGCAGGCCCTGTGAGAAGAGCCCTGTAAGGAATTCTAGCAGGACCTCCTTTGCATATTAGGCCACACCCCCCTGATGCAGCCAATCCTCCTGGAGCTTACAGTAGGCCCTGTACAAAGAGGCCTGTAAACTCTTAGAGGATTGGCTACATCAGGGGGCGTGGCTTAATATGCAGAGGAGCTCTGCTTGAAAACGAGCCCTGCCCGTCCTCATCTTAGTGAGTCCAAGGAAGGCAGGATAGAAAGGTTTTAAAGACGTAGATAAAAATAAGTGATAGAGGTGAAAAGGGGAAAGAAGCAAGCAACGAAAATGGTCCTGGGGCAGAAGGAGAAGAAGAAGAGACTGGATTTATACCCCAATCTTTGTTAACCAAAGGAGTCTCAGAGTTCCCTACAAATCATCATTATCATCATCATTTCCTCCTCCTCCTCCCTGCTCCTCCTCCCTAGGTCCAAAGAGCCCTGAAGGCTCACAAGTCAATGGGGATTCAGACGAATCTAAGCAAATGTTTTGGGGAGGGACGGTGGCTCAGTGGTAGAGCATCTGCTTGGTAAGCAGAAGGTCCCAGGTTCAATCCCTGGCATCTCCACAAAAAGGGTCCAGGCAAATAGGTGTGAAGAACCTCAGCTTGAGACAATGGAGAGCCATGAATGGGGCTGTGGCTCAGTGGTAAGGCATCTGCTTGGTAAGCAGAAGGTCCCAGGTTCAATCCCTGGCATCTCCAACTAAAAAGGGTCCAGGCAAGTAGGCGTGAAAAACCTCAGCCTGAGACCCTGGAGAGCCATGAATGGGGCTGTGGCTCAGTGGTAGAGCATCTGCTTGGTAAGCAGAAGGTCCCAGGTTCAATCCCCTGCATCTCCAACTAAGAAGGGTCCAGGCAAAGAGGTGCGAAAAACTGCAGCTTGAGACCCTGGAGAGCCGCTGCCAGTCTGAGTAGACAATACTGACTTGGATGGACCGAGGGTCTGATTCAGTATAAGGCAGCTTCATATGTTCATATGTACAAATCTCATTTCCCCTCCCCTCCCCACAACAGACACCCTGTGAGGTAGATGGGGCTGAGAGAGCTCCCACAGAACTGCTCTTGAGCAGAACATCCTTCAGAGAACTTGTGGCTGACCCAAGGTCACACCAGCAGGTACATGCGGAGGAGGTGGGGAATCAAACCCGGTTCTGCCAGATAAAAGTCTGTGCACTTAACCACTACACTACATTAACTCTCACTTTCCCCACAAGAAGACAAAACCCACTAGAGTTTTGAACTTTTCAAGTTTAGGGGGAAAAAGATAAATAAAGGAGAACATGATATTTATTATAACTATTTTATTTAAAGCAGTTATTAGCCCCGTCTTCCTTACAGAGCTCAAGGTGGCTGACCACATAAAAACACATTAAATAACATTTTAAAAAAAACATGAAAGCCAACATTTAAAATCACACTAGTACAGTTTTTCTCAGGTTCTAGGGTGGGACCCAAAAGTGAGTTTTGAAGCTTCCATTCCTCTCTTTTGCACTTTGGAAACTAAGATCTGACCCTAGGAACAGTACCTTCAATGTCATGAGAACATCAGAAGAGTCCTGCTGGATCAGACCAGTGAGGGTCCATCTAGTCCAGCCTCCTGTCTCACACAGTGGCCAGCCAGTTCCTCTGGAGGGCCAACAACAGGGCAGAGAAGCCAAGGCCTTCCCCTGAGAAGAACCTCAGAAGAGCCCTGTTGGATCAGACCAGTGAAGGTCCATCTAGTCCTGCATCTACCTCACACAGTGGCCAACCAGTTCCTCTGGAGGGCCAACAACAGGGCAGAGAGGCCGAGGCCTTCCCCTGAGAAGAACATCAGAAGAGCCCTGCTGGGTCAGACCAGTGAGGGTCAATCTAACCCAGCCTCCTGCCTCACACAGGGGCCAGCCAGTTCCTCTGGAGGGCCAACAACAGGGCAGAGAGGCCGAGGCCTTCCCCTGAGAAGAACATCAGAAGAGCCCTGCTGGGTCAGACCAGTGAGGGTCAATCTAACCCAGCCTCCTGCCTCACACAGGGGCCAGCCAGTTCCTCTGGAGGGCCAGCAACAGGGCAGAGAGGCCGAGGCCTTCCCCTGAGAAGAACCTCAGAAGAGCCCTGCTGGGTCAGACCAGTGAGGGTCCATCTAGTCCAGCCTCCTGTCTCACACAGCGGCCAGCCAGTTCCTCTGGAGGGCCAACAACAGGGCAGAGAGGCCAAGGCCTTCCCCTGAGAAGAACCTCAGAAGAGCCCTGCTGGGTCAGACCAGTGAGGGTCCATCTAGTCCAGCCTCCTGTCTCACACAGTGGCCAGCCAGTTCCTCTGGAAGGCCAACAACAGGGCAGAGAGGCTGAGGCCTTCCCCTGAGAAGAACATCAGAAGAGCCCTGCTGGATCAGACCAGTGAGGGTCCATCTAGTCCAGCCTCCTGCCTCATACATTGGCCAGCCACCTCCTCTGGAAGGCCAACAACAGAGCACGGAGGCCAAAGCTTTCCCCTGATGTTGCTTTCTGGTTATGGGATTCAGAGGCTTAATGTTTTTCACTTGTTCATCTTTCAAAATGTGTCCTGGTAGATACGAGACCTTATAGTTACTCGATCTTATGGGGGATTAGAGGGCGTTACAGAGAAGGTGAGGGTGATCTGAGGCTGGAACGGAACCCCCGTAGGCAAAGGGGATGCATGTCTGAATGCTGCTCGCTTGGGGTTCGTGGTGGGAGGCGGCTGTGTTATTTGGATGGCATTGCCTTCTCTGGGTTGGGAAATCCCTGGAGATGTGGGGGGGGGGCGGCCTGGAGGGGGCAGGGTTTGAAGGTGGGAGGGACTTCAGCAGGCATGTGATGCCGTAGAGTCCACCCTGCCAAGCTGTCGTTTCAAATTCCTGGAGACTGGCAACCATAGCTCTGCAGCAAAGCAAGTAGGGTTGATAATCCGCAGTTTGGGGCAGGGGATCCCCCAGTTTGGAGGTCCTCCCCCCGCTTCAGGGTCATCAGAAAGCAGGGGAGGGAAATGTCAAATGATGGAGAATTGATCTGCGGGTATCTGGGGTTCTGGGGGCCCATTTTTTTGAGATAGAGGCACCAAAGCTGCAGCACAGCATCCGGAGCCTCTCTGCAAAACGCCCTCCAAGTTTCAAAAAGATTGGGCCAGGGGGTCCAATTCTATGAGCCCCCAAAGAAGGTGCCCCTATCCTTCGTTATTTCCAATGGAGGGGAGGCACGGAGAAAAGGAGCAGGGTCCCTTTCAGTGTTCAGTCATGCTTGTCGCACCCTTGCCGCTGGCTTCACGCCCAAAGTCCTTAGATCTTTCTTGAGTCAGACCCGGCAACTCTGAAGGCATGTTTCGGAAGGCGGTTTAAGAACGGTCACGAGCAGCATTTCGGTGACTCAGTTCCAATCGGTTCATGAACCACCCCAGGTTGCATCAGTTCAGGGGCCTTTTAAAGTTTAAACGCCTGCTTTCTGCTCCCCGCGGCTTTTCGCCAGGAGCTGAAAGCAGGGCGCCATGGAAACCAAACAGCTGAGCTGGTGTGTTTTTTTTTTTCCCCCATGAAGGGTTTTTCTCCTCTTCACCAACCCGCTACGAACGGCGTCAAAATTCACGACTGCTCGTGCCGGTTCTCCAGTTTGCAAACGTGACTTTGTGAATTACAAACTGGCCAAATTTTGTAACAAACTTTAGTTCGTCATCCGGTTCATGCTCATTCGTAAGGCAGACTGTATGGCATTGTACCCCACTGAGGTCCTTGCCTCCCCAGGCTCCAGCCCCAAATTTTCAGAAGTTTCCCAGCCTGCATCTGGCAACCTGACCCCCAACACCCCACTAGTGGCAGTGGGGGAACTGGCAACCCAGCAGGGCAGAGCTAAGTGACCTAAAGAAGATGTCTTGAACAATGTTGGCAGAAAGCTCAGACTAGACAAAAAGATTTATAAAGAGCCAGTTTGGTGTAGTGGTTAAGTGCACGGACTCTTATCTGGGAGAACCGGGTTCGATTCCGCACTCCTCCACTTGCAACTGCTGGAATGGCCTTGGGTCAGCCATAGCCCTCACACTGTCCTTGAAAGGGCAGCTTCTGTGAGAGCCAGTTTGGTGTAGTGGTTAAGTGCACGGACTCTTATCTGGGAGAACCGGGTTCGATTCCGCACTCCTCCACTTGCACCTGCTGGAATGGCCTTGGGTCAGCCATAGCCCTCACATTGTTCTTGAAAGGGCAGCTTCTGTGAGAGCCAGTTTGGCGTAGTGGTTAAGTGTGCGGACTCTTATCTGGGAGAACGGGGTTCGATTCCCCACTCCTCCACTTGCAGCTGCTGGAATGGCCTTGGGTCAGCCAGAGCTCTGGCAGAGGTTGTCCTTGAAAGCGCAGCTTCTGTCAGAGCTCTCTCAGAGACATTCTGGTGTAGTGGTGAAGTGCGTGGGCCCTTATCTGGGAGAACCGGGTTTGATTCCCCACTCCTCCACTTGCAGCTGCTGGAATGGCCTTCGGTCAGCCATGGCTCTCGCAGGAGTTGTCCTTGAAAGGGCAGCTGCTGTCAGAGCTCTCTCAGCCCCACCTGCCTCACAAGGTGTCTGTTGGGGGGGGTAAGGTAAAGGAGATTGTAAGCCACTCTCTCTGAGACTCTGAGATTCAGAGTGGAGGGTGGGGTATAAATCCAATATCTTCTTCTTCTTGTTCTTCTTCTCTTTGGAAGTCTTGCAATGTGGCATCAAAAGCACAAAAGAGATCCTACTTCTCTTCTACTACCTGTTGACTCCAGCAAGCTTGAACCTTTCAGTGCTGAGGAACGGATGATTAACTCTGAAGCCTTTGCCACTTAAGAGAATAAGGGGGGCACCAATCTGACATCAAAACTGACGGCACTCAAAAAGCAGTGGGGGGGACATTTTCATCTTCCAGAACGTTTCATGGCTGACCTGAGAGTGGCAATCCTCAAAGGGAGAGGCTTCGAGGGGAGATGAGGCCGTGGGATGCCTGGCAACAATGGATCCCCCTCCCCCTCAGATGAACAGGGCTGCAACCTTCTATCTCACTACAGACGCTAACTTTACGCTCCATAAAGGTAGATTACAGAAGGTAACTGCGTTGGTCTGAAGCGGCAGAACAAAGTGTGGTCCAACGGCACCATTTCCTTCAAGGTATTAGCTTTCGTGTGTAAGGAAGAAGGAGGAGGAGAAGAAGAAGGAGATGATGATGATATTGGATTTATATTGCACTTTATACTCTGCAAGAGCCCTGTAGCGCAGTGTTAAAGCTGCAGTCCTGCAGTCCTATGCTCTGCTCACGACTTGAGTTCGATCCCCGGCGGAAGCTGGGTTTTCAGGTAGCGGGCTCGAAGTTGACTCAGCCTTCCATCCTTCCGAGGTCGGTCAAATGAGGACGCAGCTTGCTGGGGGGAAAGCGTAGATGACTGGGGAAGGCAATGGCAAACCACCCCGTAAAAAGTCTGCCGTGAAAACGTTGTGAAAGCAACGTCACCCCAGAGTCGGAAACGGCTGGTGCTTGCACAGGGGACCTTTCCTTTCTATACTCTGAATCTCAAAGTCTCAGAGCGGTCACAGTTTCCTTTACTTCCCCACCCCCCCCCCAACAAACATCCTGTGAGGTAGGTGGGACTGAGAGAGCTCTCCCAGCAGCTGCCCTTTCATGGACAACTCCTACAAGAGCTATGGCTGACCCAAGGCCATTCCAGCAGCTGCAAGTGGAGGAGTGGGGAATCAGACCCAGTTCTCCCAGATAAGAGTCTGCACACTTAACCACTGCAGCAGACTGGCTCTCACAGAAGCTGCCCTTTCAAGGACAATGTGAGGGCTATGGCTGACCCAAGGCCATTCCAGCAGCTGCAAGTGGAGGAGTGGGGAATCAGACCCAGTTCTCCCAGATAAGAGTCTGCCCACTTAACCACTACACCAAACTGGCTCTCACAGAAGCTGCCCTTTCAAGGACAGTGTGAGGGCTATGGCTGACCCAAGGCCATTCCAGTAGCTGCAAGTGGAGGAGTGTGGAATCAAACCCGGTTCTCCCAGATAAGAGTCCGCACACTGAACCACTACACCAAACTGGTGAAGAAGAAGAAGAAGAAGAAGAAGAAGAAGAAGAAGAAGAAGAAGAAGAAGAAGAAGAAGAAATGGAGGAGAAGATTGAATTTATATCCCACCCTTCAGTATCTGAAGGAGTCTCAGAGTGGCTTGCAATCTCCTTTCTCTTTCCTCCCTACAACAGACAGCCTGCGAGGTAGGTGGAGCTGAGAGAGCTCTTCGAGAAAGTGGTCTTGGAGCAGAGCAGCTCTGTGAAAACTTGTGACTGACTCAAGGTCACAGTAGCAGCTGCACGCGGAAGAGGAGTGGGGAATCAAAAGCCGCTTCTCCCAGATCAGGGTCCGCGCATTTAGCCACAACACCAAAGTGTGCTTGCACACGAAAGCTTATACCTTGAGTGAAATGTTGTGGGCCTTAAATGTGCTCCCGGACCCAAACTTTCTTTTTCTGCATTTCTCCCCTGCTCTGATCAATCTCATGACATTTTTCACGACACTTTTGCATTCAGACTTCCTTCCCCACCCCAGAGACCTCCATTCCAGCTCATATCTGAGGAAAGGAGTTTTGGCCCTCGAAAGCTACTACCTTGAAATTCTTATTTGTTTGGAGAGTTGGCGGGACTTTATATAAACAAAGAAAAATCAAAAATCTTATGTAAGAATATGCAGAAAAATAGACAACAAGAACTACAAAGACTAACGGGTTGTGAAGTTACCTCTAAGGTAAAATACCTAGGGGTAGAGATAACAATGAAAAATATTGATTTGTTTAAGAACAATTATGAAAAGCTATGGCGTAAAATAGAAGAAGATATGCTAAAGTGGAACAAGCTCAATTTGTCACTGTTGGGTAGAATAGCTGCAGTAAAAATGAATATTTTACCAAGGATTATGTATCTGTTTCAAACCATCCCCATTGTGAAAGATGCTAAGCAATTTGATAAATGGCGAAGAAAAATTTCGGAATTCGTGTGGGCCGGGAGGAAACCTAGAATTAAAATGAAAGTCCTGATAGATGCGAAAGAGAGAGGTGGATTCCAATTACCAGATTTGAAACTGTATCATGAAGCAATTTGTTTAGTATGGTTAAAAGAATGGATAACGTTATTAAATAAAAAACTTCTAATGTTAGAAGGCCATGGAAAAAAATTCGGCTGGCATGCATATTTGTACTATGAAAAAAAGAAGATGGACGGTCTTTTCTCTCACCATTATATAAGGAGTAGCTTATTAAATGTGTGGATAAAGTACAAGAAATATGGTGATGAGAGGAGACCTTTATGGATAGTGCCGGCTGAAGTGATAAAGTTAACGGCCAAAACAGTCAAGGAAAAACAACTATCATACAACCAGTTACTAAAAATACAAAGCGGGAAAATAGAATTGAAAACTGCAGAAGAACTAAACTATAAATATGATTGGTTTCAAATGCAACAAATAAAAAATTTGATGGAGAATGATATCAAAGCTGAAGGAATAAGGAAAGAACAAACAGAAATGGAAAGAGTTCTGCTTGGAGATAATGAGAAATTAATTTCAAAAGTGTACAAATTACTTTTACAATGGGCTACAGAAGATGAAGTAGTGAAATCTCAAATGATAAAATGGGCAATTAATGTAAATAAAGAAATAAAGATGGAATCTTGGGAATATCTGTGGAAAAATTCCATGAAACTCGCAACATGTCATAGTATTAAAGAGAACTGTTTTAAGATGATGTATAGATGGTATATGACTCCAAAAAAATTAGCAAAGATGAACAATAAGATGCCAGATAGGTGCTGGAAATGTAAAAAGCATGAAGGTTCTTTCTACCATATGTGGTGGACTTGTGAAAGAGCTAAAATGTTTTGGCAAATGATTCAACAAGAGATATCTAAGATCCTGGGATATGAATTCAATAAAGAGGCAGAGACTTTTCTGCTGGGATTACAAATGGAAAAATTTCCAAAAGAAGATAGAACATTAATATGGTACTTGCTCTCAGCTGCTAGGACATTGTATGCGCAGTTGTGGAAGCAAGAAAAAATACCAGAAAAATGGGACTGGATTATGAAAGTTATGTCATGGAGTGAAATGGACAAATTAACAAGAAAATTAAGAGACTGTGATTTAGAACTTTTTAACCAAGAGTGGAAGAAATTCAGAAGATATGTAGAGAAAGAGTGGAAAATAAAAGGACATTGGACAATTTTTGAGGATTAAGATTTTTAAGATAACAATATAACTCTTGAAGGGGGTTCTTCTTCCCTATGTTTCTTTTTTGTTTCGTTTTTTTTCTTGATAGTTAAGGGTACCTTTAATATCTGTTTTTTTAAAGAAAATAACACTGGCGGGGGTCAAGTAATTGGGGGAGGGGTGGGAGAAAGTAAGATGTGGGGTAGAATGATGGTCTTTTTCTTAATATATATTAAGCTTTTTATAAGTTGTAGTTATAGTTCTACTACCATATGTTACTAATAAAATTGTTTATTCACATAAAAAAAGAAAGCTACTACCTTGAAATTCTTATTTGTTCCTGGACTCCATTCCAGTTATTCTACTGCAGAACAACATGGCTCCCCTCGGAAACTAGCAATGTCCAGCACAGGGGTGGTCAAACTATGGTTTGGGAGCCACATGTGGCTCTTTCACACATGTTGTGTGGCTCTCCAAACCACCATGGGCCAGCTTGAAGAAGGCATTTCTCTCTTTAAATCATTTTGCCAAGCCAAGACAGCCAGAGAATGCATTTAAAGTTGCTTTCTTTCCACCTTCCTTCCTTCCTCCCTCCCTGCATCCACCCATGTTTTGCAGCTCTTAAACATCTGGTCCAGCACAACATCTGGTATGCTTTGCCTTAGACAGCTTGCTGTTTGCATTGTTTTCCAGATCTGTAATCCGAATTCTATTGCTTTGTTTATTAAATGTTTTCTGCTGTCTGATTGAATTGTCTTTGCATTTTGGAATCAGCCTGGACTCTCAATGAGAAAAGGAGATAATTGAAGCAAATAAACAATGAACTCAAGCCCATTTGAAACAGCGTTCTTGGGCAGCTTCAAGAGGAGATTAAGCAAATCCGTGGAGGATAAAATACTAGCCACCATGGCTAGCCTGATCTTATCAAATCTCAGTATATGGATAGCTGAACACCAAGGAAGTCCAGGGTCACAATATAGAGAAGAAGAAGAAGATATTGGAATTACATCCCGCCCTCCACTTCGAAGAGTCTAAGAGCAGCTCACAATCTCCTTTCCCTTCCTCCCCCACAACAGACACCCTGTGAGGTAGATGAAGATATTGGATTTATATCCCGCCCTCCACTCCGAAGAGTCTCAGAGCGGCTCACAATCACCTTTCCCTTCCTCCCCCACAACAGACACCCTGTGAGGTGGGTGGGGCTGGAGAGGGCTCTCACAGCAGCTGCCCTTTCAAGGACAGAGTCTCAGAGTGGCTCACAATCTCCTTTCCCTTCCTCCCCCACAACAGACACCCTGTGAGGTGGGTGGGGCTGGAGAGGGCTCTCACAGCAGCTGCCCTTTCAAGGAACACCTCTGCCAGAGCTACGGCTGACCCAAGGCCATTCCAGCAGGTGCAAGGGGAGGAGTGGAGAATCGAATGTGGTTCTCCCAGATAAGAGTCCGCGCACTTAACCACTACACCAAACTGGCTCTCTACACTTAACCACTACACCAAGAGGCAGGCAATGGCCAACCACCTCTGAACATCTCCTGCTTTGACCTGGATGGACCAGACTGTCTGGATCTCGTCAGATCCATCCCCAAGGTCTCCAGGCATTTTCCAACACAGACCTAGCAACCCTAATTTGGTGGTTGTGGTGGGAAGGGCCATCAAGTCTCAGCTGAATTATGGCAATTCAGTAGGGTTCTTGAGGCAAGAGATGTTCATAGATGGTCTGTGTAGCACTTTGGATGGGAGACCACCAAGGAAGTCCATGGGAAAACCCAGGTATCCAGTGCTTGATTTAAATTAAAAAAGGTAAAGCTTAGCGAATGTAGTTCAGGGTGGTCCATTAATCACAGTCCTCCAGTTAAAACTTAACACTCAAGGTGAGCAAAGAGAAGTGTCCAACTGGCCATTGGGCCATCACGGCTCACTTTAAAGGCAAGAGCTGTTCTATTTCTTCTTGGAAGTAAAGCTTTGGAAATCCACCTGATGGCCGTTTCCGTGGGTTCCGAAGGTTGCAGTGCCTTCCCACGCTGCCACCCTCCCAATGGGATGGCAGCCTCAGGGCAGCAGGTTGGCCTCCTCCAGGGGGTGCCCAGGAGTCCTCCCGGAATTACGACAAATCTCCAAACTACAGTTCCTCTGGAGGGGGGTGGCAGGAGGGTGGACCTATGGCATGGCATGGCATTCCTACTGTGACCTCCCCTCCTCAGACTCCGCCCAACCTAAGCCCCACCTCCTAATTGCCAGGGACTTCCCAAGGCAGATCTGGAAGATGAGTGTGATATTGCCCATGACCTCATTTTCAAGTGGAAAAGCCAATGATTGGCCTTAGTTTTGCTCTCTCTCTCTCTTGACTTTCTGACTCTGTTGGAGAGGAAGAGCTCCCAAGAGGCTTACTTGCCCTTGCACTTAGAATTATAGAGTTGGAAGGGATCTCCAGGGCCATCTGGTCCAACCCCCTGCACAATGCAGGAAATTCTCAAACACCTCCCCCTAAATTCACAGGATCTTCATTGCTGTCAGATGGCCCCCTAGCCTCTGTTTCAAAACCTCCAAGGAAGGAGAGCCCACCACCTCCCAAGGAGGAAGCCTGTTGGAACCATAGAAGAATTGGAAGGGACCTCCAGGGCCATCTAGCCCAACCCCCTGCACAATGCAGGAAACCCACAAACACCTCTCCCTAAATTCACAAGATCTTCATTGCTGTCAGATGGCCATCTAGCCTCTGTTGAAAAACTTCCAAGGAAGGAGAGCCCACCACCTCCCAAGGAGGAAGCCTGTTAGAATCATAGAAGAGTTGGAAGTGACCTCCAGGGCCATCTAGCCCAACCCCCTGCACAATGCAGGAAACCCACAAACACCTCTCCCTAAATTCACAAGATCTTCATTGCTGTCAGATGGCCATCTAGCCACTGTTGAAAAACTTCCAAGGAAGGAGAGCCCACCACCTCCCAAGGAGGAAGCCTGTTGGAACCATAGAAGAATTGGAAGGGACCTCCAGGGCCATCTAGCCCAATCCCCTGCACAATGCAGGAAATTCTCAAACACCTCCCCCTAAATTCACAGGATCTTCATTGCTGTCAGATGGCCCCCTAGCCTCTGTTTCAAAACCTCCAAGGAAGGAGAGCCCACCACCTCCCAAGGAGGAAGCCTGTTGGAACCATAGAAGAATTGGAAGGGACCTCCAGGGCCATCTAGCCCAACCCCCTGCACAATGCAGGAAACCCACAAACACCTCTCCCTAAATTCACAAGATCTTCATTGCTGTCAGATGGCCATCTAGCCTCTGTTGAAAAACTTCCAAGGAAGGAGAGCCCACCACCTCCCAAGGAGGAAGCCCGTTAGAATCATAGAAGAGTTGGAAGTGACCTCCAGGGCCATCTAGCCCAACCCCCTGCACAATGCAGAAAACCCACAAACACCTCTCCCTAAATTCACAAGATCTTCATTGCTGTCAGATGGCCATCTAGCCACTGTTGAAAAACTTCCAAGGAAGGAGAGCCCACCACCTCCCAAGGAGGAAGCCTGTTGGAACCATAGAAGAATTGGAAGGGACCTCCAGGGCCATCTAGCCCAACCCCCTGCACAATGCAGGAAACCCACAAACACCTCTCCCTAAATTCACAAGATCTTCATTGCTGTCAGATGGCCATCTAGCCTCTGTTGAAAAACTTCCAAGGAAGGAGAGCCCACCACCTCCCAAGGAGGAAGCCTGTTAGAATCATAGAAGAGTTGGAAGTGACCTCCAGGGCCATCTAGTCCAACCCCCTGCACAATGCAGGAAACCCACAAACACCTCTCCCTAAATTCACAAGATCTTCATTGCTGTCAGATGGCCATCTAGCCTCTGTTGAAAAACCTCCAAGGAAGGAGAGCCCACCACCTCCCAAGGAGGAAGCCTGTTAGAATCATAGAAGAGTTGGAAGTGACCTCCAGGGCCATCTAGCCCAACCCCCTGCACAATGCAGGAAACCCAAAAACACCTCTCCCTAAATTCACAAGATCATCATTGCTGTCAGATGGCCATCTAGCCATTGTTGAAAAACTTCCAAGGAAGGAGAGCCCACCACCTCCCAAGGAGGAAGCCTGTTAGAATCATAGAAGAGTTGGAAGTGAGCTCCAGGGCCATCTAGTCCAACCCCCTGCACAATGCAGGAAACCCACAAACACCTCTCCCTAAATTCACAAGATCTTCATTGCTGTCAGATGGCCATCTAGCCTCTGTTGAAAAACTTCCAAGGAAGGAGAGCCCACCACCTCCCAAGGAGGAAGCCTGTTAGAATCATAGAAGAGTTGGAAGTGACCTCCAGGGCCATCTAGTCCAACCCCCTGCACAATGCAGGAAACCCACAAACACCTCTCCCTAAATTAACAAGATCTTCATTGCTGTCAGATGGCCATCTAGCCTCTGTTGAAAAACTTCCAAGGAAGGAGAGCCCACCACCTCCCAAGGAGGAAGCCTGTTAGAATCATAGAAGAGTTGGAAGTGACCTCCAGGGCCATCTAGCCCAACCCCCTGCACAATGCAGGAAACCCACAAACACCTCTCCCTAAATTCACAAGATCTTCATTGCTGTCAGATGGCCATCTAGCCACTGTTGAAAAACTTCCAAGGAAGGAGAGCCCGCCACCTCCTGAGGAGGAAGCCTGTTCCACTGAGGAATCGCTCTAAAGGTCAGGGAGTTTTTCCTAATGTTGAGCCAGAAACTCTTTTGTGGCTCTCAAACACCTGACCATGTCTTGCAGCTCTCAAACATCTGACGCTCATTCTATGTGGCTCTTACGTTAAACAAGTTTGGCCACCCCTGGTCTGGAGCTACATCTCCCCCACACGTGTTCCCAGCCACCTAATCCCTCCACCGCTCTGCCTTCCTCCTCCTTCCCTCGCTGCCAGCAGAGGTGGGTTAAAGACGGTCTCTCCTTGGATCACCGCTTGCAAGGAGCTTCCTGCAAAAACGATCATTTCGGTTTCTGCAAACGTGCACGGAGTCCCCCGGGCCTCCGGGTCCGCATGCATAATTAAGAACGAATTCATGAGGAAGATAACTTTGAAAATAAGTCCATTGCCCGCTTTTCACTGAAGCTTGACCTTCTAGATACGTGTCTAGTGTATAGCGGAGTGACAAACTTCGGCGCCTGAGAGTCGGATGTTATTTTTATTTCCCCTGGCACTGGGAAGCTCCAACTTAAAAGGTAAGGCTCAGTCGTTTCCTCCGAGTCCCACGGAACTCAGCAAGACTTGTGGAGTGGCTACGGTTCAACGACAGAGCCTCTGCTTGCTATGCATAGGGTGGCCAGGTCCAGCTCATGAAATATCTGGGGACTTTGGGGGTGGAGCCAGGAGACTTTGGGGGTGGGGCCAGGAGACTTTGGGGTGGGGCCAGGAGACTTTGGGGGTGGAGCCAGGAGCAAGGGGGTGACAAGCATGCTAAGGGGAGGAGGAGATTGTATTCATACCCCACCCTTCACTAGCCAAAGGAGTCTCAGAGTGGTTTACATATCTCCTTTGATCCAGGGGCAGGAGAAGAAGAAGAAGAGGGACAGTGGCTCAGCGGTAGAGCATGTGCTTGGTAAGCAGAAGGTCCCAGGTTCAATCCCGGGCATCTCCAACCAAAAAGGGTCCAGGCAAGTAGGCATGAAAAACCTCAGCTTGAGACCCTGGAGAGCCATGAATGGGGCTGTGGCTCAGTGGTAGAGCATCTGCTTGGGAAGCAGAAGGTCTCAGGTTCAATCCCTGGCATCTCCAACTAAACGGGTCCAGGCAAGTAGGCTTGAATAACAGCTTGAGACACTGGAGAGCCATGAATGGGGCTGTGGCTCAGTGGTAGAGCATCTGCTTGGTAAGCAGAAGGTCCCAGGTTCAATCCCCGGCATCTCCAACCAAAAAGGGTCCAGGCAAGTAGGCGTGAAAAACCTCAGCTTGAGACCCTGGAGAGCCGCTGCCAGTCTGAGTAGACAATACTGACTTTGATGGACCGAGGGTCTGATTCAGTATAAGGCAGCTTCAGATGTTCATCTGTTCAAGAGACTGGATTTATACCCCAATCTTTGTTAACCAAAGGAGTCTCAGAGTGGTCTACAAATCTCCTTTCCCTTCCCCTCCCCACAACAGACACCCTGTGAGGCGGGTGGGGCTGAGAGAGCCCTCGCAGCAGCTGCCCTTTCAAGGACAACTCCTGTGATAGCTATGGCTGACCCAAGGCCGTTCCTGCAGCTGCGAGTGGAGGAGTGGGGAATCAAACCCCAAAGGAAGGAAGGAAGGAAGGAGTTCAGGCAGCTGGCCAGATAAGAGTTCGCACACTTAACCACTACACCAAACTGGCTCTTTTGAGGGACCGCACACCTTTTAAATGCCTTCCTCCCATTGGAAATAATGAAGGATAGGGGCACCTTCTTTGGAGGCTTATAGAATTGGACCCCTTGATCCAATCTTTTTGAAACTGGGGGTGTTTGAGGAGAGACACCAGATGCCCATGGTGCAAAGCGGTAAAGCTGCAGTACTGCAGTCTTAAGCTCTTCTCACAACCGGAGTTCGATCCCAGCAAAAGCTAGCTCAGGCTGCCAGCTCAAGGTCGACTCAGCCTTCCATCCTTCCGAGGTCGGTCAAATGAGTCCCCAGCTTGCTGGGGTTAAAGTGCAAAGGACTGGGGAAGGCAATGGCAAACCACCCCGTCAAAAGGCTGCCGTGAAAACATCATAATGCGACATTATCCCAATGGTTGGTAACAACTCAGTGCTTGCGCAGGGGACTACTTTTACCTTTTTAGGTTTACCGAATCCACCTTGGAAAGTTCTTTGTAGATGAAGCTGGAGAAGGGCAGAGTTTGGGGAGGGGTACGGAGTTCATCAAGGATGCACCTCCATAGAGCTTGCCCTCCACCCTCCTCGGGTTCTAGCCCACCCACTCACCCCCAAATTCCATTTTGCTTCAAGGGAACCGATGTCTGGAGATCGGCTGTAATTCTGGGAGGGCTCCAGGCTGCCGCTGGAGGTTGGTAACCCTGAGATGTGGCCTCCACACAACTTTGTGAGCCGCTGGACTGAGAACGGGATTAGGAGCAGATCTCTTCAATTGCAACCCCCAAGGGTCCAAAACAAAGTAGTCGACGCTCTGTTGTCCGCTTCTACCACGTCCTCTTTTTTACTTCAAAAAAAAAATGTGTTGTTGTTAACAAGGAAAAAATGCAAACACATTACAAGGCTCCCAAAAGCACCAAAGGAGAAAGACCACAGTCGACATTCTTGTTCCATGACCTTATAAACAGAACCCCCCTCGCCGTGAACGTCAGCCCTTATAGCTTCTTGATTTTCGATTGCATTTTTGATACGTCGGCTGAGATGAGAGAGCAATTCTCCGGGCTCTCGTAATCCAGAATATGGGGAACCATCGAGGATTTCCAAGAGGATGCGAACTGTTGTCTCGCAGCCGTTAACAAGCTCATTAGAAGCGTCCATTTCAAGCAGCAACACATTCTTTAATGTAACTTAATAATAAAGCCACTGCGGAATCAAACGGTAAACCATGGGCCATGAATTTCAAAGTAAACCAAAAGATACGTGACCAAAAGCATCTACTCGCTACTTACATGGCTGCCTTTTCACTCACAGCAGCCTTCCAGAGCAGTTGCAGAAGATACCTCATTCTTCTCACTTTACTCTGCTCTGATAAGACTAGCTGGAACGTGTCCAGAGGAAGGTGACGAAGATGGTGAGGGGTCTGGAGACCAAGTCCTATGAGGAAAGATTGAGGGAGCTGGGCATATTTAGCCTAGAGAGGAGGCGGCTGAGAGGTGATAGGATCACCATCTTCACGTTCTTGAAGGGCTGTCATATAGAGGATGAGGGGTCTGGAGACCAAGTTCTATGAGGAAAGGTTGAAGGAGCTGGGGATGTTTAGCCTGGAGAGGAGGCAGCTGAGAGGTGAGAGGATCGCCATCTTCAAGTACTTGCGGGCTGTCCTATAGAGGATGAGGAGTCTGGAGACCAAGGCCTATGAGGAAAGGTTGAATGAGCTGGGGATGTTTAGCCTGGAGAGGAGGCGGCTGAGAGGTGAGAGGATCGCCATCTTCAAGTACTTGCGGGCTGTCATATAGAGGATGAGGAGTCTGAAGACCAAGTCCTATGAGGAACGGTTTAGGGAGCTGGGCATATTTAGCCTAGAGAGGGGGCAGCTGAGAGGTGATAGGACCACCATCTTCAAGTACTTGAAGGACTATCCTATAGAGAAGGGTATGGAATTGCTTCAGGGTGATGAGAACCAGAGAGGAGGATGGTGAGAACAAGAGAGGATTGTGAGGCTCTGCCAAGGGATCTGTTAAGACTGGTTGAGTGGGTGTCAATGTGGCAGATGAGGTTCAATGTGGCCAAGTGCAAAGTAATGCACACTGGGGCTACAAATACAAGTTGATGGGTTGTGAACTGGCAGAGACTGACCGAGAGAGAGATCTTGGGGGGAGGTTTTTGTGAATTTCCTGCATTGTGCGTGGGGGAAGGGGGTGGGGTGAGGATTGGACTAGATGACCCTGGAGGTCCCATCCAAGTCTGTAATTCCAGATTCTTCTACACAGTGATTGCTGTTTGTTTGAATTCTCTAACAGAGAAAGTCACTGTGTGTGTGTGTGTGTGTGCGTGTGTGTTCGGGGGACAATAGCCATTCCAATTTTCTGGCCTCCCATAGGTCTTCTTTGGCCACCTCTAGAGAAAGAAAATTGCACTTAAAGGGGAAACAGTATTGGAGGGATCCAATTCCTCCTAACAATGGCCTGTGTGCCATTTGTCTAAAAATCCAATTTACGTTCCAGCAGGAGTCCTGCCCACGATGACCAGGAGGTGAGAAGTGAGGCCAAATTGGTATATATCTATTGTTTTAAAAAGTAGGTCCATGAAGAAGAAAGGGAATACTAAGAACTCATCTGAGTCCTTACTTTATATCCTTAAAATGTTACCGGCATTTATTCCTCATCGCCGTCCTTTTTGCTGCACTGAACATTTGCAAAAATATTTCACAATTTAAATAAATAGTAAAATAATAGACCCATGGTGCAGAGTGGTAAAGCTGCAGTACTGCAATCGGAGCCCTCTGCTCACAACCTGAGTTCGATCCCAGGGGAAGCTGGATTTTCAGGTAGCCGGCTCCAGGTTGACTAAGCCTTCCATCCTTCCGAGGTCAGTCAAAGGAGTACCCAGCTTGCTGGGGGGAAAGTGTAGATGACTGGGGAAGGCAATGGCAAACCACCCCGTAAAAAGTCCGCCGTGAAAATGTCGTGAAAGCAACGTCACCCCAGAGTCGATAACAACTGGTGCTTGCTCCTTTACCTTTTTAAAATAATAGCAGACAACATTGGATTCATATCCTGCCCTCCACTCCCAATTTCAGAGTCTCAGAGCGGCTCACAATCTCCTTTACCTTCCTCCCCTACAACAGACACCCTGTGAGGTGGGTGGGGCTGAGAGAGCTCTCCCCAGAAGCTGCCATTTCAAGGAAGCTCTGCGAGAGCTATGGCTGACCCAAGGCCATTCCAGCAGCTGCAAGTGGAAGAGTGGGGAATCAAGCTCAGTTCTCCCGGAGAAGAGTCCACACACTTAACCACCTGACCAGAGCTCTTTTTTTTTTGTATACAGGGACTCCTTTGCATATTAGGCCACACCCCCTAATTTAGCCAATCCTACTGGAGCTTACAGTCAGTCCTGTACTAAGAACCCTGTAAGCTCTTGGAGGATTGGCTACCTCAGGGGTATGTGGCCTAATATGCAATAGAGTTCCTGCTGCAAGAAAAGCCCTGAACCACTGTTGCAATAGCCCTCCTTTTTTCCCCCCTTGCCTTGCTTATAATAATAATAATAATAATAATAATAATAATAATAATAATAATAATAATAAACTTTTATTTATACCCCACCCTCCCCGCCCAGGCAGGCTCAGGGCGGCTAACAGGACATGAACTGAACAAAGATTGAGTCCACTGGCTCCTTCAAGACCAACAAAGACTTATTCTGAGTATAATAATAATAAGAAGAAGATATTGGATTTCTATCCCGCCCTCCACTCCGAAGAGTCTCAGATCGGCTCACAATCTCCTTTCCCTTCCTCCCCCACAACAGACACCCTGTGAGGTAGATGAAGATATTGGATTTCTATCCCGCCCTCCACTCCGAAGAGTCTCAGAGCGGCTCACAATCTCCTTTCCCTTCCTCCCCCACAACAGACACCCTGTGAGGTACATGAAGATACTGGATTTATATCCCGCCCTCCACTCCGAAGAGTCTCAGAACGGCTCACAATCTCCTTTCCCTTCCTCCCCCACAACAGTCACTGTGAGGTAGATGAAGATAATGGATTTATATCCCGCCCTCCACTCCGAAGAGTCTCAGAGCGGCTCACAATCTCCTTTCCCTTCCTCCCCCACAACAGACACCCTGTGAGGTAGATGAAGATATTGGATTTATATCCCGCCCTCCACTCCGAAGAGTCTCAGAGCGGCTCACAATCTCCTTTACCTTCCTCCCCCACAACAGTCACTGTGAGGTGGGTGGGGCTGGAGAGGGCTCTCACAGCAGCTGCCCTTTCAAGGACAACCTCTGCCAGAGCTATGGCTGACCCAAGTGGAGGAGTGGGGAATCAAACCCGGTTCTCCCAGATAAGAGTCCGCACACTTAACCACTACACCAAACCGGCTCTCCAGGTGTACAGCTTTCAGGTGTACAGCAAAGTTTTTTTCCAAAGTATAAGCTTTCATCTGCATTCCCAGTAAGAAGCATGCATGCACACAAAAACCTTCAATACAATTTTGTTGTTCCGCAAGGTGCTGCTCAATTAGGGTCCAGAGAGCGGGGGGAGGGGGGGGGAATGTCTGCTGAGATCAGTTCCCATAGGGTGTAATGGAGAATTGATCTGTGAGTATCTGGGGCTCTGGAGGGCTGTTTTTTGAGGTAGATGCACCAGATTCACAGTATAGCATCTGATGCCAGTCCACAAAAAGCTCTCCAAATTTCAAAAAGATTGGATTAGGGGGTCCAGTTCTATGAGCCCCCAAAGAAGGTGCCCCTATCCATCATTTCCAGCGGAGGGAAGGCATTTCAAAGGTGCACAGTCCCTTTAAACGTGATGGCCAGCACTCCCTTTGGAGTTCAATGATGCTTGTCACAGCCTTGATCTTGGCTCCACCCCTAATGTCTCCTGGCTCCACCCCCAAAGTCTCCTGGCTCCACCCCTTCGAATCCCCAGATATTTCTTGAACTGGACTTGGCAACCCTAAGTTGGACTCCAATTTTGTTCTGCTGTTTCAGACCAAGATGGCCCCCCACCGGGATTAATCTTTTGCTGTTGAGTCTAGTTGCTTCTCTTGCCTAGCAGGCCATTCCCACAATGCACCTTCGATATCGCAATGCCATTGGCTCTCTCCTGCCAGGCTGCTCTCCCCTGTCTGGAAACGCTGGAGGCTTCCTGGAATGCAGACACACAAAGGTGAGGTTTCTCCCAGCAACCGGCCTTGTGATTTGCCTGCATTTTGGTGATTAAAACATCCAACTCAATATGGCCTTCAGGAGAGCTTGCCGGTGACGATTTGAGTCAAAAATGTGTGTGGGTTTGTTTTTTTTAAACTATCTTTTAGTGAAAGCCAAGGAATTAAAGAATTCAGCTTAAACTCCCCCAAAACATTTACGGATTTTTTTTTTTAAAAAAAACACCCTTTAAATACATGTTCTGTTTTGAAAAAAATAAAGAAATGCTTGTGACACATCTAAGGCAAAACAGAGCTGCCGTCTTGTCTTCAAATCGGCTCCAAATCTGAGGGCTTTATCCGGATAAAACTTGGCGCGTTTAACAGTAGCTGGAAGGTTTTCAGACAAAAGGAAACGGCACCCAGAGTCCATCCCTTCTGGCAATTCTCTTGCCCACTGCAGCTTACGTAGGAGAATTTCCAGGGAGTGTTTGCCCCCTGTGATCGAACCCGCTGTAAGTTTGCCTTCACAAAGCAATAGCTGCAAGCTAATTGTGTTTGGGAGTACGGTAATTATTTCAGCCTAAAGATGCTTATTAATTCCTGTCTCCCGAGGACACACAGCAAACAAAAGCCCCACATCTGGCGTGATTTGATCTCCCACGTCAAGTTTTATCGATTGGGTGAAGGATCTACCTGCCACATAAACCTGCCAGAAAGGAGTCGGGGCTGGAAAGCCCCAAGCTTGAAACTGACAAGACGCAGATGTCTTGACGCACTTATTTGTTGCTGTCAAAGGCAAGTAGGGAAGAGTTTGCTGGCATAATTGAGCCCTTAGCGAGGTTTCAGGTGCCATGCAAGCCACCCGCAAGCCCCACATTTGACAGAAATTGGACCCGAGGAGGTCGCTGTGCTTATTTCCCATCTCCTGATGGGCAGGAAGATTACTAGGCGTGCTCAGATGGAAATCAAAAGAGTGACTCGTCTGTGCAGCAATCGGGGAACGAGATCCGGTTGATCATAGGTTGGCAGAAATGGATTTAATAGGATAAAAACAGAGAGAATGTTCTGCAAGCCGCGCACTTCAGGTTGCTCGGAACCTTGCAGCCAAATCCTTTCCAGTCCAAGGGCACCAATCTAACAGGTTTTAAAGCTCCTACCCCGCCACAAAAGCCAGAGAATAGGAAAATAGCAAGGGTGGTCAAACCATAGCTTGGGAGCCACATGACTCTTCTATTTATATTGTGTAGCCCACTATCCCAGCAGCCAGCTTGGAGAAGGCATTTGTCTCCTTAAATCATTTCTCCAAGAAGCTTAGAGAATGCATTTAAAGTTGTTTTCTTTCTGCCTCTGTCTCCCTCCTTCCTTCCTTCCTTCTTTCCTTCCTTCCTTCCTTCCTTCCTTCCTTCCTTCCTTCCTTAGAACATAAGAGAAGCCATGTTGGATCAGGCCAACGGCCCATCAAGTCCAACACTCTGTGTCACACAGTGGCAAAAAATTTTATATACACACATACACTGTGGCTAATAGCCACTGATGGACCTGTGCTCCATATTTTTATCTAAACCCTTCTTGAAGGTGGCTATACATGTGGCCGCCACCACCTCCTGTAGCAGTGAATTCCACATGTTGATCACCCTTTGGGTGAAGAATCACCCTTTGATCCTTCCTTCCTTCCTTCCTTCCTTCCTTCCTTCCTTCCTTCCTTCCTTCCTTCCTTCCTTCCTTCCTTCCTTCCTTCCTTCCTAAGAACATAAGAACATAAGAGAAGCCATGTTGGATCAGGCCAACGGCCCATCAAGTCCAACACTCTGTGTCACACAGTGGCAAAAAATTTTATATACACACATACACTGTGGCTAATAGCCACTGATGGACCTGTGCTCCATATTTTTATCTAAACCCTTCTTGAAGGTGGCTATACATGTGGCCGCCACCACCTCCTGTAGCAGTGAATTCCACATGTTGATCACCCTTTGGGTGAAGAATCACCCTTTGATCCTTCCTTCCTTCCTTCCTTCCTTCCTTCCTTCCTTCCTTCCTTCCTTCCTTCCTTCCACTACACCCGTTTGGTGTAGTGGTTAAATGTGTGGACTCTTATCTGGGAGAATCAGGTTTGATTCTCCACTCCACTTGCAGCTGCTGGAATGGCCATGGGTCAGCCATAGCTCTTGTGGGAGTTGTCCTTGAAAGGGCAGCTTCTGTGGGAGCTCTCTCAGCCCCACTTACCTCACATGGTGTTTGTTGTGGTGGAGGAAGATAAAGGAAATTGTGAGCTGCTCTGAGACTCTGACTGGAGGGTGGGGTATAAATCCAATGTTGCCATCTCCTCCTCCTCCTTCCTTCCTTCCTTCCTTCCTTCCTTCCTTCCTTCCTTCCTTCCTTCCTCCCTGATTAAGTGTGCGGACTCTTATCTGGGAGAACCCCACTCTTCCACTTGCACCTGCTAACATGGCCTTGGGTCAGCTATAGCTCGGGCAGAGGTTGTCCTTGAAAGGGCAGCTGCTGTGAGAGTCCTTTCAGCCCCACCCACCTTACAGGGTGTCTGTTGTGGGGGAGGAAGGCAAAGGAGATTGTGAGCTGCTCTGAGACTCTTCTGAGAGGAGGGCGGGATATAAATCCAATATCTTCATCTACCTCACAGGGTGTCTGTTGTGGGGGAGGAAGGGAAAGGAGATTGTGAGCCGCTCTGAGACTCTTCGGAGAGGAGGGCGGGATATAAATCCAATATCTTCATCTACCTCACAGGGTGTCTGTTCTGGGGGAGGAAGGGAAAGGAGATTGTGAGCTGCTCTCCGACTCTTTGGAGTCCTGCTCCTTCCCTCGCCTTTCCTCACTGCTTTCAGCTTTCTCCTCCCAATTTGGCTCTAATGCAGAGGTGGCCAAACTTGCTTAACAGAAGAGCCACATCAAATAAACGCCAGATGTTTGAGAGCCACAGGACAGGGAGGGAGGAGGGAGGGAGAGTTGGGAAGAAAGCAACTTTAACCTTAGATGCATTCTTGAAGTCATCAACTGGTTTGGCTTGGAAAGTGATTTAAAGAGAGAAATTCCTTCTCCAAGCCGACCAATGGGGTGGCGGGAACTTTGAGAGCCACACAAGATGTGTGAAAGAAGAAGACTGCAGATTTATACCCAGGCCCTCCTCTCTGAAGCAAAGCTTACAATATCCTTTATCTTCTCCCCCCACAGCAGGCATCCTGTAAGGCAGGCAGGGCTGAGAGAGCTCTTACAGCAGCTGCCATTTGAAGGACATCTCCTGCAATAGCCATGGCTGATCCAAGGCCATTCCAGCAGGTGCAAATGGAGGAGTGGAGAATCAAACCCGGTTCTCCCAGATAAGAGTCCACACACTTCACCACTACACCAAACTGGCTCTCACAGAAGCTGCCCTTTCAAGGACAACCTCTGCCAGAGCTATGGCTGACCCAAGGCCATTCCAGCAGTGCAAGTGGAGGAGTGGGGAATCAAACCTGGGTCTCCCAGATAAGAGTCTGCACACTTAAGCACTACACTAAACTGGCTCTCCCAGAAGCTGCCCTTTCAAGGACAATTTGAGGGCTATGGCTGACCCAAGGCCATTCCAGCAGCTGCAAGGGGGAGGAGTGGGGAATTCAACTTGGTTCTCCCAGATAAGAGTCCGCACACTTAACAACCACACCAAACTGGCTCTGGAGCCACAGTCTGGCCACCCCTGCTCTAATGGATCAGACCAAAGGCCCATCTTGGCCTCTTTCAGTGGAGAGCCAGTTTGGTGCAGTGGTTAAGTGCGCGGACTCTTATCTGAAAGAACTGGGTTTGATTCCCCACTCCTTCCCTTGCACCTGCTAGCATGGCCTTGGGTCAGCCATAGCTCTGGCAGAGGTTGTCCTTGAAAGGGCAGCTTCTGGGAGAGCTCTCTCAGCCCCACCCACCTCACAGGGTGTCTGTTGTGGTGGGGCGGGAAGGGAAAGCAGATTGTGAGCTGCTCTGAGACTCTTCGGAGTGGAGGGCGGGATATAAATCCAATATCTTCATCTACCTCACAGGGTGTCTGTTGTGGGGGAGGAAGGGAAAGGAGATTGTGAGCCGCTCTGAGACTCTTTGCAGTGGAGGGCGGGATATAAATCCAATATCTTCATCTACCTCACAGGGTGTCTGTTGTGGGGGAGGAAGGGAAAGGAGATTGTGAGCCACTCTGAGACTCTTCGGAGTGGAGAGCGGGATATAAATCCAATATCTTTTTCTTATTCTTCTTTCATAACAAGATGGTCTCAGAAGAACTACAAGAAGAAGAAGAAGATATTGGATTTCTATCCCGCCCTCCACTCCGAAGAGTCTCAGAGCGGCTCACAATCTCCTTTACCTTCCTCCCCCACAACAGACACCCTGTGAGGTGGGTGGGGCTGGAGAGGGCTCTCACAGCAGCTGCCCATTCAAGGACAACCTCTGCCAGAGCTTTGGCTGACCCAAGGCCATCTCAGCAGGTGCAAGTGGAGGAGTGGGGAATCAAACCTGGTTCTCCCAGATAAGAGTCCGCACACTTAACCACTACACCAAACTGGCTCTCCAGTTTGAACCCTCCCCCATTATTTCCTCCCACTGCCTCTGACCATGGAGGTTCCATTTAGCCAACATGGTGAGTAGCCACTGACAGACCTATCCTTCATCATTCTCTCATGGTGGCTATGAATTCCATGCCTTCATTGCTCTTTGAGCGAAGAAGTCTTTCCTGAATCTAAAGCTCCCACAAGTTCTAAGAGAAACTTATGTCCAGTGTCAGAACTGAGTTGGGAGGTAGGGTTGCCAGCCTCCAGATGGCGCAGGGAAATTGTACACAGTACTCCAAAGGAGGCCGCACCCTGATACTGGCTGATTTCTTTTCAATTCCCTTCCTAATAATTCCCAGCATGGCATTGGCCTTTTTTATTGCAATCGCACACTGTCTTGACATTTTCAGTAAGTTATCTATCATGACCCCAAGATCTCTCTCTTGGTCAGTCACACCCCATCAACTTGTATTTGTAGCTGGGATTCTTGGCCCCAATGTGCATTACTTTGCACTTGGCCACACTGAACCGCATCTGCCACGTTGACGCCCACTCACCCAGCCTCAACAGATCCCTTTGGAGTGCCTCACAATCCTCTCTGGTTCTCACCACCCTGAACAATTTAGTGTCATCCACAGACTTAGCCCCTTCACTGCTCACTCCCAACTCCAGATCATTAACGAACAAGTTAAAGAGCATGGGACCCAGTACTGAGACCTGCGGCACCCCACTGCTTACCGTCCTCCACTGCGAAGACTGCCCATTTATACTCACTCTCTGCTTCCTATTAATTAGCCAGTTTTTGATCCACAAGAGGATCTGTCCTTTTACTCCATGGATCCCCAAGTGTGCGGTAATTTTTCTGTCTGTTGAATCTGGTTGCCAAGAAATCAAACTCCATTCTTTTTCATTTTCTGGGAAAAAAAGAAATTTCTCTTTCATCGGTACTTATAGTTTTATAGAGTACTGGTACTAACTGTGTGTCTCTTATCAGCTAATTTGAGTTCCAGTCCCCAAATTTAATCCAATTATCACCTGGACAGTTTGTTCTTTCCGTCTCTATTGTTTTAAAACAAAATAATGTTTCAGTCTTAAGAGAAGCATCCCTACTTATCAGATTCTACACAATCTGGGAAAGGCTCTTTACTGTTTCAATTTTCCACCGTGCCCCTCCACTAATTTTGGCAAACTCTCATGCGAATGTTATTTTTCCTAAATCTTTTGTCAACGTAATATCATAAATCTCATCTGCTGATCCATCTCATTCGTTAAAGCCCTTCCCCAACAATGTAAAACCATTCTCTGATTTAATCTCCCCCCCCCCCACCCATAATTTGTTCCTTCCCTTTAGCCTGCAAAATTCTGTTTGAGCTTTCAAAACAGCCCAGAGACCCAATTTGGTTAAGTGTGCGGACTCTTATCTGGGAGAACTGAGTTTGATTCCCCACTCCTCCACTTGCAGCTGCTGGAATGGCCGTGGGTCAGCCATAGCTATTGCAGGAGATGTCCTTCAAAGGGCAGCTGCTGTAAGAGCTCTCTCAGCCCCACCCACCTCACAGGATGTCTGTTGTGGGGGGAGAAGATATAGGAGATTGTAAGCTGCTCTGCGTCTCTGATTCAGAGAGAAGGGCGGGGTATAAATCTGCAGTCCTCGTCTTCTTCTTTAGTATAATACCTTCTGGTGATTCAAGTTTCTGGTTTAAACTGTTTAATTTGTTATATATATATATAACAAATAATATATATATTATTTCGTATGCCTTCTTTAAAACAGCATAAAACCTTGCCCAGCTAAGGGAAAAAAAATACTTCTGGTATTTGCGTTCTCAGAGCCTAAATGCGTTCTAATCAGCCTCTTAACAGCTTGTAATTCTTTTGCCTTTGCATAATAATCAGTGTGTGCATGCAAAATGCCATCAACTTATGGCAACCCTATGGGGGGTTTTCTAAGCAAGTGATTAAGCAGAGGTGGTTTGCCATTGCCTTCCCCCGCAAGGTCTTGTGAAGGGGGGCGGGGTGTCTCCCACCCAAGGACTGACCCAGCTCGGCTGGATCTCAGCTTCTGAGATCTGAAAAGATCCGTCTACACCAGGCCTTGAATTCAGTAGGAGCTCACAGGAGTGCAGCTTCTGAACCTTTCTGAGGGTTCCCCCTCCTCCTCCTCCCCACCTACCTTCATAGAATCCTAGAATACTAACGTTGGAAGGGATCTCTAGGGTCATCTAGTCCAACGCCCTGCACAATGCAGGAAACTCATCTCCCCTTAAATTCACAGGATCTTCATTGCTGTCAGCTGGCCATTTGGCCTCTGTTTCAAAACCTCCAAGGAAGGAGAGCCCACCACCTCCCAAGGAGGAAGCCTGTTCCACTGAGGAATCACTCTAACTCACAGAATCATAGAGTTGGAAGGGACCTCCAGGGTCATCTAGTCCAACCCCCTGCGCAATGCAGGAAACTCCCAAACGCCTTCCCCCTAAATTCACAGGATCTTCATTGCTGTCAGATGGCCATCTAGCCTCTGTTTAAAAACCTCCAAGGAAGGAGAGCCCACCACCTCCCGAGGAAGCCTGTTCCACTGAGGAACTGCTCTAACAGTCAGGAAGTTCTCCCTAATGTTGAGCCGGAAACTCTTTTGATTTAATTTCAACCCATTGGTTCTGGTCCTACCTTTGGGGCCACAGAAAACAATTCCACCCCATCCTCTAGAGGACAGCCCTTCAAGGACTTGAAGATGGTGATCCTATCACCTCTCAGCCGCCTCCTCTCCAGGCTAAGCATTGACTAGTAGGTGCAACCGCATAACAATCCCTGGATGAACTCCACTACCTGTTTTTCTACAAAACGACCCCTGGTCTACACTATAACATTCCACTTCCCCATAATCAGTATACCTAATCCATATATATATGCTGTTTAGTATTCCTCCTTCATAGAACCAGAACACATGCAGAATTAATGTGTGTGTGTGAGAGCGAGAGAGAGTGCGCCTGTCTTCGCTTACCAGGCTCAATTATATAGTGCTCTCCCCTCTTAATCTGTCTTTCTCGTGAGCTTAACTCAGTCTCTTAAATTACAAGCATTCCATATGTCTTTATCCAGTTTTCTCAGTTCAAGTATCAGGAGACCGAAATGTTAAAATAACGCCGGCACTGAAAGGCTTAGAAACGACAGGCGGGAATATGTCGAGTTTCAGTCGTGCTGTAGACTCGTCAGAAGCCGAGCTCTGTGTAACAAAGGACGGATTTAGTAGGGCGCTGACACCATCGGACCAAAAGCCGCATCTAAGGAGGAATGTGGTGCCATCACCAGGAACTCAGACTCCGCTGAAGCGACAGATTTGCCAAAATAGAAAAGACAGAGACATGTCAATTCAAAAAAAAGTGTGTGTTATATGCCGCCAAATTGCTTCCGACTTAATGGTGACCCTGGGAATTAATGACATCGTTAGCAGCCCGGGTCTTGCAAGCGGAAGGCCATGTCTTCCTTGATTGAAAGCCAGAGCGGCGTCACAGTCAAGAGCGGCGGGCTCTAATCGGGAGAACTGAGTTGGATTCCCCACTCTTCCTCCCTGTGGAGCCTGCTGGGTGACCCTGGATCAGTCACGGTTCTCTCAGAGCTCTCTCAGCCCCACCTACCTCACGGGGCGTCTGTTGCGGGGAGAAGGAGGGAAGGAGATTGTAAGCTGCTCTGAGGCTCCTTTTTTGGTCCCAGCCCCCCTGCCTCGCCCTTGTGAGCCACTCTGAGACTCTTCGGAGTGGAGGGCGGGATATAAATCCAGTATCTTCATCTACCTCACAGGGTGTCTGTTGTGGGGGGGGGGGGAGGAAGGTAAAGGAGATTGTGAGCCACTCTGAGACTCTTCGGAGTGGAGGGCAGGATATAAATCCAGTATCTTCATCTACCTCACAGGGTGTCTGTTGTGGGGGAGGAAGGGAAAGGAGATTGTGAGCCACTCTGAGACTCTTCGGAGTGGAGGGCGGGATATAAATCCAGTATCTTCATCTACCTCACAGGGTGTCTGTTGTGGGGGAGGAAGGGAAAGGAGATTGTGAGCCACTCTGAGACTCTTCGGAGTGGAGGGCGGGATATAAATCCAGTATCTTCATCTACCTCACAGGGTGTCTGTTGTGGGGGAGGAAGGGAAAGGAGATTGGGAGCCGCTGTGAGACTCTTCGGAGTGGAGGGCGGGATATAAATCCAATATCTTCTTCTTCTCTGTCTCCCCCTCTGGTCTACCAACAAACTGCACTTCTGATAACAACTTTGGAGTGGTCCTTCCTTTCCTCTTTTCTCTTTGCCCCAAGGAATAGCGCCACTTCTCTCCCACAAACACTGGCGCAGAACTAACTCGGAAGAGGAGGAGGACATCCCAACGCTGACGGGGCAGCTTGAGGAAGTTGAATTCCGCCTGTTGGAGAGGGCCAAAGAGCACAGATGTAGCGATATTATGGAATTCCTCCGGATACATTTTATCTCCTTGGCCAAAGCGAAGGTGGGGGGGGGGGGCCTCGCGCTTATTTCTGATGCTCGGTGGGTGCCAGAGAAAACGAACCGTAATTCAATTAGCGAAGGCTCCTTTTGACATCAGCTTCCAACCTGCATCAACAAGGACTCTTTGGCTGGAAGCACAAGAAAAAAGGGACTTTTAAAAGAGTAGGAGAGGATTAATTTTCATTTCATAAACAAATTATCTTGCCGGATCAAACGGCGAAGCTACGGAAACCACACGCAGGGACTGTGTAGGACGGCGGTTTTAGACTCACCTGGGGTAGGGATTGTTGGGATTCAAGATGGTCATGGGGTCATGTTCTTCTCACGTTTAGTTCTGTGAGAGACCTCTCTCCTAATGGTATCGTCTGCTGTGCAGGGACCTGGAATGTGCCATGTTTATGGAACTCAGATCCTCTGTGTCGTCTGAGAACTTCTTCAGAGGTTTCCTCCTGGTGTCACAGAAGCTCTGCTGATCGCATCAAGATTAAATTACAGACAGTCATGCGTGCTTCATGTGGGACTCCCTTTGTCTGGATACATCAGTCAGTCAAAAATGAGGCTGCCAGGCTATGCTGGGGGTTGGATACAGGGGTAGGGTTACCGTTGTCAGCCTCCAGGTGGGAGGTGGAAATCTCTTGGGATTATAACAACTGATCTTCAGGCAACACCGATTTCTTCCCCTGGAGAAAACGGCTACTTTGGAAGGTGGACTCGATATGGCCTTATACCCCACTGAAGTCCCTCTCTTCCCTAAACCCCACCCTCATCAGGCTCCGCCCCTAAAATCTTTGGGTATTTCCCATCCCAACCCAGAGCTTGCACTGGCTGGGAGCCCTGCTTGGGCTTCTTCTCTTTTGAAGTCTTTCGACTGCCAGGCTAAAACATTTCTATTTATCTAAACTGAGGAGTTCTATCTTGTGTTTACGGTCTGTTTTCAGCCTGAGGGCTGTTTTATGGATATCGTTTTAGTTGTTGATCATTGTTTTAGATCATTGTTTTCATTATCTTGGCTTGTTCCTATGACTTATTTTAAAACATAATGTTATGCTGGTTGTTTTTAATGATCTTATTATACTGTTTTTTTACTGTATGAGTCACCTCCAGCAGGTCTCTAGAGAGAACACATATGGATTTTGTAAAGAAAAGGGACGGGGGAATCTGGATTGCTTCTGCTAGGAGAAGGTCCTTCTTGTTGGAGGGACCTTAGAATCATAGAGTTGGAAGGGACCTCCAGGGTCATCTAGTCCAACCCCCTGTGCAATGCAGGAAACTCACAAACACCTCCCCCTAAGTTCACAGGATCTTCATTGCTGTCAGACGGCCATCTAACCTCTGTTTAAAAACCTCCAAGGAAGGAGAGCCCACCACCTCCCGAGGAAGCCTCTTCCACTGAGGAACCACTCTAAAGGTCAGGAAGTTCTTAGAATCATAAAGTTGGAAGGGACCTCCAGGGTCATCTAGTCCAACCCCCTGCACAATGCAGGAAACTCACAAACACCTCCCCCTAAGTTCACAGGATCTTCATTGCTGTCAGGTGGCCATTGTCATGGCTGGGGCTGGGTCAGGCAAAGTCCAGGGGCAGTCTGAGGTCTGTAGCCAGTAAGCAGGTGGGTCCAAGGCGCCAAATCCAAATCACTGTACAAGTATTGCGGGTCCGAGGTCCAGAAGCCGAGGTCAGGGAGTCCAGAAGTCACAAGCCAAAATCAGGGAGTCCAGAAACCAAAGTCAAGCCAGAGTGGATGCTAGAACATCAGGGAGATGACTAGTTGCTTCCACAAAGCCTCCTCCCAAAGCCTACAGCTATATAGCCCTCTGCTGGCTGTTGCCCATTTGGGCTAATTGCTGGCTCAGAGAGGCAGCCAGGATCCTGTTACAACTCAAGCATCCTTGCTCTTAGAAAGGCCAGAATCCTCTCAAAACTCAGGGCTCAGGGAGCGTCTTGCTTGTGAGCGTGCCGCCCTCCTCTGATCCCTGAGGTCCTGATGGAGGTGGTCACGCACACGCGCCACCCGAGAGGGCAAGGCAGGGGGGCTGGGACCCTGTGAGTTAGATGAAGATATTGGATTTATATCCCGCCCTCCACTCCGAAGAGTCTCAGAGCAGCTCACAATCTCCTTTACCTTCCTCCCCCACAACAGACAGGTGGGGCTGGAGAGTTCCCTCCAAAAGCTGTGAGGTGGGTGGGGCTGGAGAGGGCTCTTACAGCAGCTGCCCTTTCAAGGACAACCTCTGCCAGAGCTACGGCTGACCCAAGGCCATGCTAGCAGGTGCAAGTGGAGGAGTGGGGAATCAAACCCGGTTCTCCCAGATAAGAGTCCGCACACTTAACCACTACACCAAACTGGCTCTCCAGGCTAAACATGCCCAGCTCCTTCAATTGTGAAATAGGAGTTACTGCTACAAGAAAAGCCCTGATTCTATGATTCAACTTGGGACCTTCCACACGCCAAGCCAAAGCTTTTTCACTGGGCCACAGACCTTACTGATATATTCAAAATGGCTGAATAAAGAATTTTTTGTTATGTTTCCGAGGCCTTGCGATGCTTCTCCTGGATTGGTTGCTGTAGATTTTCCGGGCTGCAGGCTAGATGGCCACCTGACAGCAATGAAGATCCTGTGAATTTAGGGGGAGGTGTTTGTGAGTTTAGAGGGGTTCCTCAATGGAAGAGGCTTCCTCCTTGGGAGGTGGTGGGCTCTCCTTCCTTGGAGGTTTTTAAGCAGAGGCTAGATGGCCACCTGACAGCAATGAAGATCCTGTGAATTTAGGGGGAGGTGTTTGTGAGTTTCCTGCATTGTGCAGGGGAGTTGGACTAGATGACACTAGAGGTCCCTTCCAACTCTTCTATGATTCTAATAGGCTTCCTCCTCAGGAGGTGGTGGGCTCTCCTTCCTTGGAGATTTTTCAACAGAGGCTAGATGGCCACCTGACAGCAATGAAGATCCTGTGAATTTAGGGGGAGGTGTTTGTGAGTTTCCTGCATTGTGCAGGGGTTTGGACTAGATGACCCTGGAGGTCCCTTCCAACTCTTCTATGATTCTGTGATTCTAACTCAGAACTGGCAACCCCAAATAGCAGGGGGACAACTTCAGGTGCCAACTAGAAGTCAGGGACCTGTTGTGGTACACATTTCTTTGTGAGAGACCAGACACACAACACCTGGGCTTTCTGTTTCTATTCCCTTGTGCTACCTAAGAGATTGCTACGGAGCATTTGATGAGGGATATTGTCCTTGCTTTGTTGTCAGCCCGCTTCCCGTTGCCCATATAAATTCTCCGAGGCCAACGGAAGTCTCCTTGGAGTCCTCTCCGGAGCCCATGCATCATCCCCAGCTCTCCTTCCCCTCCTGCCTTCAGCTGCCTCCTCCCCGAGGCCCAACCCATTTTTATAACCTCTCCGCTCACAGGCAGCTCAACAGGCCGGTGATTTACAACCTGCTTTGATAAGAACAAATTTGTTACATTAATGGCCCCCCATTTTGATTTATCGCCTCACAAATCCCATCTGCACATCTGAGAAATTGTTCTCAGGTGGACGTCAGGAGAGGAGGGGGCGTGAAGCACCACAGCCGAAGGCAGAGAGTGGTCCAAAGAACACGAATGAAGAGGACCCCTCAAAGAGAAGGGCATGTGGGTCTCCACAGCTTCAACGTGAGCGCAACTTTCTTTCTTTTTTTGAGCAGGAGCGTACAGGAAGAAGAAGACTGCCGATTTATACTATATGGCCGAGGACCTGTTTACCTTAGGGATCGCCTCTCTCCATATGTTCCCCAGAGAGCACTGCGATCCAGCTCACAAAACCTTCTGGAAGTACCCGGGCCAAAGGAGGCCAAACTAAAAATAACTAGAGAACAGGCCTTCTCTGTAAAAGCACCCCAACGGTGGAACCAGCTGCCGGAAGAGGTGCGGGCCCTACGGGACATTAGCCAATTCCGTAGGGCGTGCAAAACCGCCCGGCTAGCCTTCCAAGATGGAACCTGAAATAAACACCATGCCATCACTAACATCAATATCACTGAGACAGCAATGAGATGAGATTATTTTAGATTGATTTTAGACTTTTTATATTATGTAAAACTTAGTGGTAAATTTTAAATGGTATAGAAATGTATAATTGTTTTATTGTTCAACATGGCCTTTGCCACACCCTGTAAGCCGCCCTGAGACTGCCCCGGCGGGGAGGGCGGGATAAAAATAAAATTTATTATTATTATTATTATTATTATTATTATTATTATTATTATTATACTCCGCCCTGCTCTCTGAATCAGAGACTCAGAGCGGCCTACAATCTCCTGTATCATCTGCCCCCACAACAGACACCCTGTGAGGCAGGTGGAGCTGAGAGATCTTCCCCAGAAGCTGCCCTTTTAAGGACAGCTCTCCGGGAGTGCTATGGCTGACCCATGGCCATTCCAGCAGGTGGAAGTGGAGGAGTGGGGAATCAAACTCGGTTCTCCCAGATAAGAGTCTGCACACTTAACCACTACACCAAACTGGCTCTCACAGCAGCTGCCCTTTCAAGGACAGTGTGAGGGCTATGGCTGACCCAAGGCCATACCAGCAGCTGCAAGGGGAGGAGTGGGGAATCAAACCCAGTTCTCCCAGATATGTGTCCGCATACTTAACCACTGCACCAAACTGGCTCTCACAGCAGCTGCCCTTTCAAGGACAATGTGAGGGCTATGGCTGACCCAAGAACATTCCAGCAGGTGAAAGTGGAGAAGTGGGGAATCAAACCCGGTTCTCCCAGATAAGAGTCTACATACTTCACCACTACACCAAACTGGCTCTCCCAGAAGCTGCCCTTTCAAGGACAATGTGAGGGCTATGGCTGACCCAAGGCCATTCCAGCAGCTGCAAGGGGAGGAGTGGAGAATCAAACCCAGTTCTCCCAGATAAGTGTCTGCATACTTAACCACTACACCAAACTGGCGAGCCAGGAGCATCCCCAGTGTTGTCCCCCAAGCATCAAGAAGACAGAGCATCACTGCCCGAGATGTCATCATTATCATCCATAATAAATAAAAGCCCAGCAATGCCCCGTCAGGCAAGAACCCCACCAGAAGGCCACTGACCTTTAAGTGAGATGATTCTCCTTGGGGCATACTGATCAGTACTGCCTCTCCCAAGAGCATGTTGTAGGAAGTCCAGGACGGTCCATCCCCCCAACAAACACCACTGCCATGAAGTCAACAGTAAACTGTGAGAAGAAGAACAAGAGTGCAGATTTATACCTCGCCCTTCTCTCTGAATCAGAGACTCAGAGCAGCTCACAACCTCCTTTCCCTTCCTCCCCCACAACAGACACCCTCTGAGGTGGGTGGGGCTGAGAGGGCTCTCACAGCAGCTGCCCTTTCAAGGACAACTCCCACTAGAGCTATGGCTAACTCAAGGCCATTCCAGGAGGTGCAAGTGGAGGAGTGGGGAATCAAACCCGGTTCTCCCAGATAAAGTCCGCACACTTAACCACTACACCAAACTGGCACTCCCAGAAGCTGCCCTTTCGAGGACAGTGTGAGAGCTATGGCTGACCCAAGGCCATTCCAGCAGGTGCAAGTGGAGGAGTGGGGAATCACACCCAGTTCTCCCAAATAAGAGTCTGCGCACTTAACCACTACACCAAACTGGCTCTCAGTTCTATCTGACTTGGTGTCAGGGGGTGTGACCTGATATGCAAATGAGTTCCTGCTGGGCTTTTCCCTACAAAACACCCTGTGGGGAACAATGGTGATGTCAGATGGCATGGCCTAATATGCAAATGAGTTCCTGCTGGGCTTTTCCCTACAAAACACCCTGTGGGAAACAATGGTGGTGTCAGATGGCATGGCCTAATATGCAAATGAGTTCCTGCTGGGCTTTCTCTACAATAAAAAGCCATGCTCATGAGATTTGAGCAATGAGTCAGAGGAACTGAGTTTCTAGACGAGAACTAATGCTCTGAGGAATGCTTCTGTAAGAGGGGCGGCAAGAAGAGGTGTGGGCTGTGAAACAGGGGAAGCCAGAGGTCAGAGCAGGGTCAGCCCTAGACAGTCTGGTGATGTGATGGGGTGGCTAAAAAGGCCAATGCAATTTTGGGCTGTATCAACAGAAATCTAGTGTCCAGATCACGTGATGTGATGGTATCACTTTACTCTGCTCTGGTAAGACCTCACCTGGAGTCTTGTGTTCAGTTTTGGGCACCACATTTTAAGAAGGATCTAGACATGCTGGAAGGGGTCCAGAGGAGGGTGACGAAGATGGTGAGGGGTCTGGAGACCAAGTCCTATGAGGAAAGGTTAAAGGAGCTGGGGATGTTTAGCCTGGAGAGGAGACGGTTAAGAGGTGATAGGATCACCATCTTCAAGTCCTTGAAGGGCTGTCATATAAAGAATGGTGTGGAATTATTTTCTGTGGCCCCAGAAGGTAGGACCAGAACCAATGGGTTGAAATTAAATCGCGAGTTTCCGGCTAAACATTAGGAAAAACTTCCTGATCATTAGAGCGATTCCTCAGTGGAACAGGCTTCCTCCTTGGGAGGTGGTGGGCTCTCCTTGCTTGGAGGTTTTGAAACAGAGGCTAGATGGCCATCTGACAGCAATGAGGATCCTGTAAATCTAGGGGGAGATATTTGTGAGTTCCTTGCATTGTGCAGGGGGTTGGACTAGATGACCCTGGAGGTCCCTTCCAACTCTATGATTCTATGAGTTAGAGCAGTTCCTCAGTGGAACAGGTTATAGGATGGGGGAGATTTGTCTTAGCTTTTAAACAGAGGCTAGATGGCCATCTGACAGCAATGAAGATCCTGTGAATTTAGGGGGAGGTGTATGTGAGTTTCCTGCATTGTGCAGAGGTTGGACTAGATGACCCTCGGGGTCTCTTCGAACTCTAGGATTCCTGACCGTTAGAGCGGTTCCTCAGTGGAATAGGCTTCCTCGGGAGCTGGTGGGCTCTCCTTCCTTGGAGGTTTTTGAAGAGAGGCTAGATGGCCATCTGACAGCAATGAAGATCCTGTGATTTTTGGGGGGAGGTGTTTGTGAGTTTCCTGCATTGTGAAGGGGGTTGGACTAGATGACCCTGGAGGTACCTTCCCACTCTAGGATTCTATGAACTTCCTGACTGTTAGAGCAATTCCTCAGTGGAACAGGCTTCCTCAGGAGGTGGTGGGCTCTCCTTCCTTGGAGGTTTTCTAACAGAGGCTAGATGGCCCTCTGACAGCGATGGAAATCCTGTGGATTTAGGGGGAGGTATTTGTGGGTTCCCTGCATTTCCTGTGGGTTTCCTGCATTCCTGCAGGGGTTGGACTATATGACCCTGGAGGTCCCTTCCACCTCTATGATTCTATGATACCCAGGGAAGGCTAACTGATAACATCACTGAAAAACAGAGGAGTGCCCAATTTGGAGGGCGGCACCCTAGTTTGCCTGCTGGCAGGTCCAGCCCTGGATCAGAGAGAACTTCTAAGACTTTCTATACAGAGCCATCTCGCTCTCACTTATGAAATCAAGCCTGCAGTCTAGTCTCTCCTCAGTATTACACAGCTTAGGTCCATCAACCAGTCACGGGATTCGATAGAAGGACAGGAAAGTCAGTCTGTGTGGTGAAGAGTGGTTACAGCAGGGGTATCAAACATGCGGCCGAATCAGGCCCCCGGAGGGCTCTTATCAGGCCCTTGAGCAACTGGCTGTCATCTGCTTCCCTCTCCCTCTCTCTTGCTCCCTTCTGCATCACAGCTTGCTCGCTCAATCGCTTGCTCAATCGCACAGCTTCCGAATCAAAGTCAAGGGCAGCCCCATATAGAGAGCGTTACAGTAATCAATTCTCGAGCTGACCGAGGCCTGGATCACCATTGCTAAGTCACCGTACTCAGGGCAGGGGACCAACTGTGATGTTCTCATGCTATGGGAATCCGTCTCCATAGGGTATAATGGAGTGCAGTCATTTTCCTCTCTCCTGCTTTTGGATGACCCTGTAGTGGGGGGAGGGCCTCCAAACCGGGAGATCCCCTGCCCCCACCTGAAGAAGAAGAAGACTGCAGATTTATACCCCGCCCTTCTCTCTGAATCAGAGACTCAGAGCAGCTTACAATCTCCTTTATCTCCTTCCCCCACAAGAGACCCTCTGTGAGGTGGATGGGCCAGAGAGGGCTCTCACAGCAGCTGCCCTTTCAAGGACAGAGACTCAGAGCCACTCACAATCTCCTATATCTTCTCCCCTCACAACAGACACCCTGTGAGGTGGGTGGGGCTGAGAGGGCTCCCACAGAAGCTGCTCTTTCAAGGAGAGAGACTCAGAGGGGCTTACAATCTCCTATATCTTCTCCCCCCACAACAGACACCCTGTGAGGTAGGTGGGGCTGAGAGGGCTCTCACAGCAGCTGCCCTTTCGAGGACAACCTCTACCAGAGCTATGGCTGACCCAAGGCCACGCTAGCAGGTGTAAGTGGAGGAGTTGGGAATCAAACCCGGTTCTCCCAGATAAGAGTCTGCACACTTCACCACTACACCAAACTGGCTGCACCAAACACCTGGAGATTGGCAATCCTATTTCTCCCCTCCACATCGCCTTTCACTCCCGGGCCTCAGGCCTGAGAACTATCCGTGCCCAGAATATCTAAATTAGCAGGGGATAATTTATTGAGAAACGAATAAATTGAACCTTCCCTGAAATAATTGGAAGTCCCTGGCTTGCAAATTATTCTTACCACAGGAACCTGAAATGTGTAAATTAGCTAGAACTAGTATAATTAGCAAAAAAGGGAAAGAAAGTTAAACAGCCGCTGTATATTGTGGAGCGGTTTCTGGGCTGGAACTCGCGTGAACTGCCCGACCCTCAATTACCTGGAGTTAATTTGTTTGGCAGATAAATAAATTTTGCCTGCCTCGCTATAATTAGCTCCTTTAGAATTTTTGGGGACACCTGACCACGTCAAAAAAAATTGCAAGCTTATTACCGCGAACGCACCAAATCGGGCGCAGGAGTGGGTGGGTGTCCACAATCCAGAGCGCGATCGGAGTGACCCGAAAGTCAAACTGAGAGTAGACGACAAAAGGCATCCTGGATTTTCTAGGGCTTGTAAACAAGAATTGATAATTCAGGTTAAATGAGTACCAAGTTCTAAACAATTCCCAGATCTTGGACGGATGCCTGAAACTTTTATGTAACTGTTATGGGGAAGCAGAACTCACTGGCAGAGCCTCTGTTTGGCACGCAGATGGTCCCGGGTTTAATCCCCAATATATCCAGCTAACAGGAACAGGCAGGCGGTGATGGGAAAGGCCTTTTGCCAGACAGGCTTGGGTCAGCCCTGAGAGCCAGTTTGGTGCAGCGGTTAAGTGTGTGGACTCTTATCTGGGAGAACCAGGGTAGGGTGTCCAGAGGAGGGCGACGAAGATGGTGAGGGGTCTGGAGACCAAGTACTATGAAGAAAGGTTGAAGGAGCTGGGGATGTTTAGCCTGGAGAGGAGGCGGCTGAGAGGTGATAGGATCACCATCTTCAAGGACTTGAAGGGCTGTCCTCTAGAGGATGGTGTGGAATTGTTTTCTGTGGCCTCAGGAGGTAGGGTCAGAACCAATGGGTTGAAATTAAATTAGAAGAGTTTCCGGCTCAACATTAGGAAGAACTTCCTGACAGAGCGATTCCTCAGTGGAACAGGCTTCCTCGGGAGGTGGTGGGCTCTCCTTCCTTGGAGGTTTTTAAACAGAGGCTAGATGGTCATCTGACAGCAATGAAGATCCTGTGAATTTAAGGGGAGGTATTTGTGGGTTTCCTGCATTGTGCAGGGGGTTGGACTAGATGACCCTGGAGGTACCATCCAACTTTATGATTCTAAACAGATTTGATTCCCTACTTCTCCACTTGCAGCTGCTGGAATGGCCTTGGGTTAGCCATAGCTCTCGCAGAGTTGTCCTTGAAAGGACAGTTTCTGTCAGAGTTCTCTCAGCCCCACCCGCCTCACAGGGTGTCTGTTGTAGGGAAAGAAGATAAAGGAGATTGTAAGCCACTCCGAGACTCTGATTCAGAGAGAAGGGCGGGGTATAAATCTATAATATAATAATAATATATTTTATTTATATCCCGCCCTCCCTGCCGGAGTAGGCTCAGGGCGGCTCACAACATGTAAAATTACAGTTTACAGTATAAAACATCAATACAATTCGATACACAATTCATTAAATAAAACCATCCTTTACAATTTAAATTAACATTTGCGGTGCTACATATCAGATAAATCTACGGTGGTCTTCTTCTTCTTCCTCTGCCTGCTCCCAATCTGAGTAGAGAAGACTGACTTCATTGAATGCCCACGAGTTCTCGTATTGTGAGAAAGGGAGAAAAGGACTTCTTTCTCTGTCTTCTCTACCCCAAGTTTCTCAGATCTTAGTGTTCAACAAAATTCTCACAGGGGGTTTGAACAAGGTACAAATCGTGCTCTACTTGACAGGATACACACATACACCCCATGTGTGTTTGAGATCTGTGCAGCCAAGCTTTGAGAATGGCGGACAATCAGGTTAGAATCCAACTGACAGGACAGGCTGAAACTCCAGTCTCGGCTTTCAGAAGCAATTTGCTTAAACGGATGGTTCTTTCCAAGGGGAAATTCCAAGCTCATTTTCCCGGTGCAGACAATGGAAATACTCGCCGCTTTCATCCAAAAGAAACTGCCCGGTGCTTTTTAAGTAGAAATGTCATTTCAGATTTATTCCTTGACACAGAATGTTGGTTTTAAATAGCGACAACAACCTGCGTTTTTTATTTTAGGCTGAGAAATGAATGCAAATCTCTCGGAAATGGGAATTCAAACGCTCGCACAAGTCATTTCTTTGCCGAGGAAAGCGTCCTCTCTCGCAACTGGAAATGTGCAAAAAAAAAAAAAAAGGCCCCCATGAGAATTTTCACTAAACATAATGAAACTTTTAACTTCCCTTGACTTCTCTACACACATTTCACCTGAGCATTCCAAATTCACATCAAAACGGTGCTTGAGGGGGAGTTTGCTGACAATTCTATCACTTCCAGCATTCCCCCTGCTCTAAAATTTGCACCAATTTTTGCAATTATAAGAGGCCCTGCGGTCTGAGGTGAAAGAGATAATAGCCACAAGTTGTGTGCAAAAATAGGCAGTTCTGCTACACATCAGAACTACTTGCTATCTTTGCTTTTGGAGGCAAGAACCTCCGTAGGCTCCAGCCCATGAAAGCTGAGGCCTTAGTCTAGACCACGGGTAGCCAAACTTGCTTAATGGAAGAGCCACGTAGAATAAACGTCAGGTGTTTGAGAGCCGTAACACACACAAATGTCAGAAGTTTGAGAGCTGCAAGACGTGAATGTCAGATGTCTGAGAGCCGCAAGAGAGGAACATCAGATGTTTGAGTGCCACAAGACATAACATCAGACATCTGAGAGCAGGCAGGCAGATTGGAAGGAAGAAAGGAAAATAGATGGGGGAGAGAGAGGTAGAAAGAAAACAACTTTAAATGCATTCTCCAAGCCACCGACTGGCTCAGCTTGGAGAAGTTCTCTCAAGAGACAACTGCCTTCTCCAAGCTGGCTGATGGGGTATTGGGGGCTTCGAGAAACAAAATATTCTAATACTCTGTTCTAAAACGCTGACATTGATCGATTGATTTTAGTTGTTTTTAATTATGTTAATTACTATGTATTTTAATTTTTAAACCCTATTGTTAGAATTTCTGTGTTGTGAGCCGCCCTGAGCCCACCTCGGTGAGGTAGGGCGGGATATAAATCAAATGAAATGAAATGAAAATAAGAGAAATAATATGTTAGCCATTGGAAAAACAGGGTGCATTAAAGTATAGTGGAAGATGGGTTAGTATATGTAATGAGACAAACAGCCCACATCCCTCATTTGAGCATGTCAACACAAAAAAACCCCCCATTATTCTGATACACCGTTCTAAAAGAGGCTCTTTAGCTTGGAGAAACGTCAACTGCGGGGTGACATGATAGAGGTTTACAAAATTATGCATGGGATGGAGAAAGTAGAGAAAGAAGTACTTTTCTCCCTTTCTCACAATACAAGAACTCGTGGGCATTCGATGAAATTGCTGAGCAGTCGGGTTAAAACGGATAAAAGGAAGTACTTCTTCACCCAAAGGGTGATTAACATGTGGAATTCACTGCCACAGGAGGTGGCGGCGGCTATAAGCATAGCCAGCTTCAAGAGGGGGTTAGATTAAAAATATGGAGCAGAGGTCCATCAGTGGCTCACTGTGTGACACAGAGTGTTGGACTGGATGGGCCATTGGCCTGATCCAACATGGCTTCTCTTATGTTCTTATGTGACTCAGAGTGTTGGACTGGAAGGGCCATTGGCCTGATCCAACATGGCTTCTCTTATGTTCTTATGTGACACAGAGTATTGGACTGGAGGGGCCATTGACCTGATCCAACATGGCTTCTCTTATGTTCTTATGTGACACAGAGTGTTGGACTGGATGGGCCACTGGCCTGATCCAACAGGGCTTCTCTTCTGTTCTTATGTGACACAGAGTGTTGCACTGGATGGGCCATTGGCCTGATCCAACATGGCTTCTCTTATGTTCTTATGTGACACAGAGTGTTGGACTGGAGGGGCAATTGGCCTGATCCAACATGGCTTCTCTTATGTTCTTATATGACTCAGAGTGTTGGACTGGAGGGGCCATTGGCCTGATCCAACATGGCTTCTCTTATGTTCTTATGTGACACAGAGTGTTGGACTGGAGGGGCCACTGGCCTGATCCAACATGGCTTCTTTTATGTTCTTATGTGACACAGAGTGTTGGACTGGATGGGCCACTGGCCTGATCCAACAGGGCTTCTCTTCTGTTCTTATGTGACACAGAGTGTTGCACTGGATGGGCCATTGGCCTGATCCAACATGGCTTCTCTTATGTTCTTATGTGACACAGAGTGTTGGACTGGAGGGGCAATTGGCCTGATCCAACATGGCTTCTCTTATGTTCTTATATGACTCAGAGTGTTGGACTGGAGGGGCCATTGGCCTGATCCAACATGGCTTCTCTTATGTTCTTATGTGACACAGAGTGTTGGACTGGAGGGGCCACTGGCCTGATCCAACATGGCTTCTTTTATGTTCTTATGTGACACAGAGTGTTGGACTGGATGGGCCACTGGCCTGATCCAACAGGGCTTCTCTTATGTTCTTATGTGACACAGAGTGTTGGACTGGATGGGCCATTGGCCTGATCCAACATGGCTTCTCTTATGTTCTTAAACTTTGCTGCCATATACACCCAGACAACACAGTCACTGGGCCTAACAGCATTAACTATACCGTCTCAGGCTCATTCACTTGCTCATCTTCCAACATTATACATGCCATTAAATGTCAACAATGCCCTTCCGTTCTCTACATAGGGCAAACAGGACAAACCCTATGCCAAAGGATAAATGGACACATCTGACATCAGGCATCACAGAACTGAGAAACCTGTTGGAGAACACTTTAATCTTCCTGAGCATTCAATGGGTGACTGTTTTACTGCAAAGGAACTTCAAGAAGAGAATGGAGAGAGATAATTGCAAATTATCATGAAACTTGGAACAAACACCTCCCCAGGACTGAACAGGGATATTGGCTTTTTATCCCATTACATATGCTAAACCAGCTCTCACTGAGTATAGCTGTGCATTCACAGTGTTCCAATATATCAGAATAATGTTTTCTTTGTGTTGACATGCTCAAATGAGGGACGTGGGCTGCTTGTCTCATTACGTATACTAACCCACCTTCCATTATACTTTAATGTACCCTGTTTTTCTAATGGCTAACGTATTATTTCAAGGTGACTTTGTCTACTGCTTTGTTTTATCAACAGAAGTGTAGTGTCCAGATCATGTGAAGTGATGGTATCACTTAACTCAGCTCTGATAAGACCTCACCTGGAGTATTGTGTTCAGTTTTGGGCACCACATTTGAAGAAGGATCTAGACAAGCTGGAACGGGTCCAGAGGAGGGTGATGGAGATGATGAGGGGTCTGGAGACCAAGTTCTATGAAGAAAGGTTGAAGGAGCTGGATATGTTTAACCTGGAGAGGAGGTGGCTGAGAGGTGATAGGATCGCCATCTTCAAGTACTTGAAGGGCTGTCATATAGAGGACGGGGTGGAATTGTTTTCTGTGGCCCCAGAAGCTTGGGCCAGAACCAATGGGTTGAAATTAAACCAAAAGAGTTTCCGACTTAACATTAGGAAGAACTTCCTGACCGTTAGAGCAGTTCCTCAGTGGAAAATGCTTCCTCCTTGGGAGGTGGTGGACTCTCCTTCCTTGCAGGTTTTTAAACAAAAGCTAGATGGCCATCTGACATCAATGAAGATCCTGTGAATTTAGGGAGAGGAGCAAAAGCTGGTTCAGGTAGCCGGCTCCAGGTTGACTCAGCCTTCCATCCTTCCGAGGTCGATAAAATGAGTCCCCAGCTTGCTGGGGGGAAAGTGTAGATGACTGGGGAAGGCAATGGCAAACCACCCCGTAAAAAAGCTGCCATGAAAACATTGTGAAAGCAACATCACCCCAGAGTCAAAAACGACTGATGCTTGCACAGGGCACTGGTGCTTGCACCTTTACCTTTTTATTTGTGAGTTTCCTGCACTGTGCAGGGGGCTGGGCTAGATGACCCTGGAGGCCCCTTTCAACTCTTCTATGATTCTAACTCTGTGGGAGAGCTGCGATCTGGCCAAAGAAGCACCAGGAACTTATGCTGGGGCGAATTTTTATGAGGTTCGATTAGCGCAGTGAAATTCGCCCATCCAGAAGGCGTGAAAAGGAAAACAAAAACTGCCTTCTACTCCTTGGTCCATTTTCTCACAGCCATTTCCCCTCTGACCCTCTGCTGTTCGTATGGCAAGAAGGGATTTCCTTGTTTCTTCTTCATGGGGCAACTGGCTGCTCTCCCCTTGCACTGAGAGGTGCATCCAAATAGCCTCGGTCTGTCTGATCCTAGCCAAACACTCTGACCGCTGCACCACACTGCCACTGCCTGACAACTGTGTTCTAACCAACTGCAAGTTCCTTGAAAGAGGGGGGGATCTCTCAGCACTGCAGGCCACAGCCCCCCAAAGCTCTCTTCTTCCTTATCATCTCTAGTTATACTCTCTCACTGACACACGCAGCTGGAACATCCGTTCTAGAATACCCACAGCTCAGAGCTCATGTTTTCCCAGAAGCCTTCTCCTTAAGCCTCTCATTCTCATGAGAGCCAGTTTGGTGCAGCAGTTAAGTGCACAGACTCTTATCTGGGAGAACCAGGGTTGATTCCCCACTGCATTATGGGCTGAGAGAGCTCTCCCATAAGGGCTCTTGAGTGGAACACTTGCAACTGCTGGAATGGCCTTGGGTCATGCGGAGCTCTCATAGAGGTTGTCATAAGAACATGAGAAGCCCTGTTGGATCAGGCCAGTGGCCCATTCAGTCCAACACTCTGTGTCTCATAAGAACAGAAGAGAAGCCATGTTGGATCAGGCCAGTGGCCCATTCAGTCCAACACTCTGTGTCTCATAAGAACAGAAGAGAAGCAATGTTGGATCAGGCCAATGGCCCATCCAGTCCAACACTCTGTGTCTCATAAGGACATAAGAGAAGCCATGCTGGATCAGGCCAATGGCCCATCCAGTCCAACACTCTGTGTCTCATAAGAACATAAGAGAAGCCATGCTGGATCAGGCCAATGGCCCATCCAGTCCAACACTCTGTGTCCCATAAGAACATAAGAGAAGCCATGTTGGATCAGGCCAATGGCCCATACAGTCCAACACTCTGTGTCTCATAATAACATAAGAGAAGCCATGCTGGATCAGGCCAGTGGCCCATCCAGTCCAACAATCTGTGTCACATAAGAACATAAGAGAAGCCCTGTTGGATCAGGCCAATGGCCCATCCAGTCCAACAATCTGTGTCACATAAGAACATAAGAGAAGCCATGCTGGATCAGGCCAGTGGCCCATCCAGTCCAACACTCTGTGTCACATAAGAACATCAGAGAAGCCATGATGGATCAGGCCAATGGCCCATCCAGTCCAACACTCTGTGTCTCATAAGAACATAATAGAAGCCATGTGGGATCAGGCTAATAGCCCATCCAGTCCAACACTCTGTGTCACATAAGAACATAAGAGAAGCCATGTGGGATCAGGCTAATAGCCCATCCAGTCCAACACTCTGTGTCACACAGTGGCCAATATATGTGTGTGTGTGTACATACATACATATATATATATATATATATATACACACACACACACACACACACACACATATACATGCACACACACACACACACACACACACACACACACACATATATATATATATATATATATATATATATATATATACGCTGTGGCTAATAGCCACTGATGGCCCTTTGCTCCATTTTTTTATCCAATCCCCTCTTGAAGCTGGCTATGCTTGTAGCCGCCGCCACCTCCTGTGGCAGTGAATTCCACATGTTAATCACCTTTGGGTGAAGAAGTACTTCCTTTTATCCGTTTTAACCCGACTGCTCAGCAATTTCATCGAATGCCCACGAGTTCTTGTATTGTGAGAAAGGGAGAAAAGTACTTCTTTCTCTACTTTCTCCATCCCCTGCATTATCTTGTAAACCTCTTATCATGTCACCCCGTAGTCAACGTCTCTCCAAGCTAAAGAGCCCCAAGCGTTTTAACGTTTCTTCATAGGGAAAGTGTTCCAACCCTTTAAACAAGGTTGAAACCTTTAATCAAACCTTGAAAGGGCAGCTTCTGGGAGAGTCTCTCAGCTCCACCTACCTCACAGGGTGTCTGTTGTGGGGGCGAGGGGGAGTAAAGGAGATGGTGACCGCTCTGAGACTCTGAGATTCAGCGTATAGGGTGAGATATAAATCCACTATCTTCTTCATCTTCTTCTTCTTCACTCAGATGGAGCAAAGTCTGAGTTCCCATATTTGCACCCTCATCCCAGGTCAAACATAGAAACATAGAGCTTGAAGCGACCCTGTGGGTCAGCTAGTCCAACCCTCTGCCTGATGCAGGAAATTCACAGCTATCCTCTCCCCTCCCACTCCCCCAGCGACCCCTGCTCTGTGGCCAGTGGAAGGCGAAACACCTCCAGGATCCCTGGGCCAGTTTGGCCAGGTCAACCTGGCTGCTTCTCTTTGTCCCTCTGTCTTTTCCCTTTTGTTGGGTCAACTGACATTGTGAGCATCTCTGAACATTAGAATGTGCTGGATCAGAACACAGCTTCCAAGACTGGCCAATCTGATACTGTGGGGAAGCCCACAAGCAAAGTCTGAAGACCATAGCCTGTGCACCACTCCCCCCACCCCCATCACCTAGCAAGCAGAGACCTTCTCCCTTTTGACTCTCTTGGGTGATAGAAAAGAAGAAGACATTGGATTTATATTCCACCCTCCACTCAAGAGTCTCAGAGTGGCTCACAATCTCCTTTATCTTCCTCCCCCATAACAAACACCGTGTGAGTTGGGTGGGGCTGAGAGAGCTCTGACAGAAGCTGCCCTTTCAAGGACAACTCCTGCCAGAGCTATGGCTGACCCGAGGCCGTTCCAGCAGCTGCAAGTGGAGGAGTTGGGAATCAAACCCGGTTCTCCCAGATAAGAGTCCACACACTTAGCCACTACACCAAACTGGCTCTTTCAAGGACAACTCCTGCAAGAGCTCTGACTGACCCAAGGCCGTTCCAGCAGGTGCAAGTGGAGGAGTGGGGAATCAAACCCGGTTCTCCCAGATAAGAGAGCTCTGGCTGACCCAAGGCCATTCCAGCAGCTGCAAGTGGAGGGGTGGGGAATCAAATCTGGTTCTCCCAGATAAGAGTCCACACACTTAACCACTACACCAAACTGGCTCTCACAGAAGCTGACCTTCAAGGACAATGTGAGGGCTATGGCTGACCCAAGGCCATTCCAGCAGCTGCAAGGGGAGGAGTGGGGAATGAAACCTGGTTCTCCCAGATAAGAGTCCACACACTTAACCACTACACCGAACTGGCTCTCTCAGTTCTCTAAGAAGAAGAAATCAGATTTACACACTGCTCTTCTTCACTACCCAAAGGATTCTCAGAGTGGCTTACAAACTCCCTTCCCTTCCCCTCCTCACAACAGACATCCTGTGAGGTAAGCAGGGCTGAGAGAGCTCTGACAGAAACTGCTCTTGAGTACGACAGCTTTGAAAGAACTGGTGACTGACTCAAGGCCACATCAGCAGGTGCAAGTGGAGGAGTGGGGAATCAAACCCGGTTCTCCCAGATAAGAGAGCTCTGGCTGACCCAAGGTCATTCCAGCAGGTGCAAGTGGAGGAGTGGGGAATCAAACCCGGTTCTCCCAGATAAGAGTCCGCACACTTAACCACTACACCTCACAGGGTGTCCGTTGTGGGGAGGGGAAGGGAAAGGAGAATGTAAGCCGCTCTGAGACTCCAAGTGAAGGACCAGGTATAACTCCAACCTCCTCCTCCTCAACCTCCTCCTTTTTTTCTTCTGAAGAAGAAGCAGGATTTGGGGTTGAGAAAATGGCACAGGTGGGGGCAGAAGCTGCGTCCCCCATGCTGCAGTCCCCAACAGAAACAGGGCCCCCGGGGCACTTTTAGTGGCATTGCTTCACCAGGTCTGGCTGCTGGCATAGGGCTGCCCTTGCCCCCGGAGAACACAGGACCCCCATGTCACATGTAGTGGGCCCAGAGCTTTGAGCTCTCCAGGGTCCTGCATCCTTCTGGCTCTGCTGCTTTGACTGCTGAAGCCAGGAGGCTGGACTATGAGCTCCCCCTCTCTCTCTGTCTCTGTCTCTCTGTGTGTGTGTCTCTCTCTCTCTGTGTCTCCCTGTGTGTCTCTCTGTCTCCCTCTGTGTCTTTCCGTCTTTCTCTATCTCTCTGTCTCTTTCTCTTTCTCTGTGTCTCTGTCTGTCACTCTGTCTCTGTCTCCCTCTCTGTCTCTCTTTCTCTGTCTCTCTCTCTGTGTCTCCTTGTGTCTCTCTGTCTCTCACTCTGTCTCCCTCTCTATCTCTGTCTCTCTTTCTGTGTGTGTGTGTCTCTGTCTCTGTCTGTGTCTCTCTCTGTCTCTGTCTCTTTCTCTCTCTGTCTCTCTCTCTCTCTCTCTGTGTCTCCCTGTGTGTCTCTCTGCCTCTCTCTCTCACTCTGTCTCCCTCTGAGAGCCAGCTTGGTGTAGTGGTTAAGTGTGCAGACTCTTATCTGGGAGAACCAGGTTTGATTCCCCACTCCTCCACTTGCATCTGCTGGAATGTCCTTGGGTCTGCCATAGCTCTGGCAAAGGTTGTCTTTGAAAGGGCAGCTTCTGTCAGAGCTCTCTCAGCCCCACCCACCTCACAGGGTGTCTGTTGTGGGGGAGGAAGGGAAAGGAGATTGTGAGCCGCTCTGAGACTCTTGAGTGGAGGGCAGAATATAAATCCAATATCTTCCTCTTCTTTCTGCCCTTTTCTGCTTTTTTGCCACTTCAGGGTCAGTCAGCAATTTTTCTCCAGGCCAGTTTGGCAAGGGATCATGAAGGTTTTTGCCATCTTCTGGGCATGGAACAGGAGTCGCAGGGTGTTTGGAGGGGGTGGGGAGGTATTTATGAATTTCCTTCATTGTGCAGGAGGTTGGACTAGATGACCCTGGAGGTCCCTTCCATCTCGATGATTCTAGGATTCCTGATTCTTATTCACAGTGATGACTGCTTGCTTTATTGTCTAATGGAAAATATCTCTCCCTCTCCCTCCCTCCCTCTCTCTCTCCCTCCCTCTCTCTCTCTCTCTCTCTCTCTCTCTCTCTCTTTCTGCCCTGGATGCTCTCCGCTTCCTGTCTCTGGAGCTGCTGCTCTGTCCTTTCATCATGGGCATTCCATCCCGCTTTTAAGGTCTAATTTAAGTACCTTATAAATATTGAAGGATTATGATTTTTTAAACACGAAATTAGTTCATCGCTGATGAGCTATTAACCTCAACAGAATGTCCCTCTGTGTTTGCAGCACCGCTTTGGTTGTGCAACTGGGGGAAGGGAGACGATGCTTCTGAAACCTGTTCTAACTCCAGCCCCACCTGGGGAGGCGTCTGACTAATTTCACAGCTCCCCCCCCCCCACTCGGCAATCCAGGTCACTCACTTTTGCAATGTTCAGAGCAAGTAAAGAGGGGGAGATGAAGGCAGGACTGCGTTAAAAATTGCGACTGCAATAATAATTTTAAAAAGCCGATGCTATGCTGGGAATTATTAGGGAGGGAAGTGAAAACAATCAGAATCCTTAGAACAAAGCAGTAGACAAGTTTCACCTTTAAGACCAACTAAGTTTTATTCAGAATGTCAGCTTTCGTATGCTCTAAGTCTAAGCAGATTTCATCAGACAAAATTGGAACGGCAAGCCACCTTTAAATATAGAGAAAGTGGGCAGTGAGCTGGTGTGTAGAGTCATGGGGATGTTTTTAGCAGATTAAAAGAATCACAAATTGGGGTCTGTGTTTGTTTGTTAGTGTTGTTAACTGGGCTGAAACAACAGTGGAGGGTGATAAAAAGCAGACATGTCATAATTAGGGTTTGTAGAGTCTTTCGGGATCAAGTGCCATGTTCTACTGGAGGAAGTTTTCCTTCCAGACGTTTCGTTCTCAGCTGCGGAGAACATCCTCAGTGGCATTGCAGCCGGAGCAGGTGCTCAGACCTTCTTGGGTGTTGTGCATTGAGTGGGGCCAGGGCTGCTGGAGAGCTGCTATTTGTAGGCTGGAGGGGGTGTGATGAAAGGGCAATTGGTTTGTGGATGTGCCCATTGTTTGGTGGGGCTTCCTGGAAGGGTAGTGATAAGGAAACTGGCTGTTGAATGTGACCATTGTTCTGTGTTAATTGCTGGGAGGGTTGGAAGGGGTGTGAAGATAAGGAAGATGGTTGTTGACTGTGCTGATTGTTCTGTGGAATTTGCTGGTTGTTCTGAGACTTTCTGCAATTTATAGTCTGTAGGGTGTTTTGCAGAGCTGGGTACCAAGATTGGTGGATGAAAATGCCTTCTTCCTTTCTGTTAAAATTGTGCTGGGTGTGACATGTCATAGGTGTGAAGTTCCATAAATCCGAGTGTCATTCTGACTTTGTTAGTTGTGGGTTTAAACGGAGGGCATTAGTACCTCAAGAGGGTATAACATCATTCTTAGACCGTTTTCGCACACAGCTCACCTCGCAGTCACAAGCCTGTTCCCTCCACAGCGTCTGTCGGATTTCCCACCATCTGCGCCGGAGTTACAGGAAGTGCCACGGCTTTTGCGTAGCAAACGTAAACTGGGGTTTAGCGGTTTGTGTTTGCTATGCAAAGGCTGCGGGAACAGCCTGTAACTTCCTGTAACTTCGGAGCAGATGGTGGGAAATCCGACCGGACGCTGCGGAGGAAACAGGATTGTGACTGCGAGGTGAGCTGTGTGTGAAAACGGTCATAGTTTGCCATTAGAAAAAAAAGAATACATTAGTTAGTATATGTCATAAGATAAACAGCCAATATCCCTATTTGAATATGTCAGTACAAAAAAACCAAAATATTCTGATACACTGTTCTAAAAGAGAAATACAGCCTAGGAAAAAAGGGTACATTAAAATATAGTGGGAGATGGGCTAGTATATGTAATGAGATAAACAGCCCATATCTATTATTTGAGCATATCAATACAAAAAACCCAAAATATTCTGATAACACTGTTCTAAAAGAGAAATACATTCCAGTTTGCCATTAGAAAAAAAGGGTACCTTAAAAGATAGTGGGAGGTGGATTAGTATATGTTTTGAAATAAAAAGCCCATATCCTTTATTTGAGTAGATCACTTTTAAGACCAAATAATATCAACTAATATACAAAAGAGCCCCGTAGCGCAGAGTGGTAAAGCTGCAGTACTGCAGTCGGAGCCCTCTGCTCACGACCTAAGTTTGATCCCAGCGGAAGCTGGTTCAGGTAGGTGGCTCGAGGTTGACTCATCCTTCCATCCTTCCGAGGTCGGTAAAATGAGACCCCAGCTTGTTGCAGGGGAAGTGTAGACGACTTGGGGAGGCAATGGCAAACCACCCCGTAAAAAGCCTGCCATGAAAATGTTGTGAAAGCAACGTCACCCCAGTCGGAAACTACCTTTAAGAGCCCCATGGCGCAGAGTGTTAAAGCTGCAGTACTGCAGTCCTAAGCTCTGCTCACGACCTGAGTTCGATCCCTGGCGGAAGCTGGGTTCAGGTAGCCGGCTCAAGGTTGACTCAGCCTTCCATCCTTCTGAGGTTGGTCAAAGGAGTCCCCAGCTTGCTGGGGGGAAAGCGTAGATGACTGGGGGAGGCAATGGCAAACTACCGTGTAAAAAAAAGTCTGCCGTGAAAACCTTGTGAAAGCAACGTCGTCCCGGAGTCGGAAACGACTGGGGCTTGCAGAGGGGACTACCTTTTTAAATATCAACTAATATATCCGAATCCTTGCTGGAGAAAACCACCTGCCCCTGCCCACTTTTGGAAACACTTGGTGGTCAGCAGAAAACATGTTGGTGGGCTAGGGAACAAACGTTGGTGGGCTAGGGAACAAACGTTGGAAAGCAGTTTAAAATCCTTGAAGGAAACAAACAGTGGGAAGCGCTACAGATATGGAAGGTAAGGAAGACAGAGGGTGACTCCAGCATAAGACACCCAGCTTTCTTTCTCGCCTCTCGTTGCCCTCGCTGGCATTTACAGAGTAATCATGACGGAAAGGCCAAGGGTCAAGTAGAAAATGTCTTCTTCATCTGCCTCAGCAGACGGTGCCGTAATTCAGGGCGCCTGCCCCCTTTTCTTGCCGCTCTGATGTTTGAAGGCATAATAGTCCCATCACTCGTTATTACGAGATGGGCTTTCAAGGCAGAAAGAGCACCTGTGTCTCTCCTTTGCAGCCAGACCCATCTTGACTTTCGCAGATTTTACACTTTGCTCCGTTCCTTCCTCTCCTCCTTTCATCTCCTCATTCTTCCTCTTTTGTTTCCTCTCTCAGTTGCTGTCCTCTGCTTTCGGGTCCCCTTTTCAAGTTCCTGCCTTTCATTTGGATTCACTAATTGGGTCTATTATCAGTCCTCTTTCAACGAAGACCGGTGTATTTACCGTGTGCTCAAATGGCGTAGGGATCCCTTGTTTGCGGGAGATCAGAGTTCATTTCCCTCCAGCTGCATTCTTCACAAAGAACAATTCCCATCCAGCTTTGCACTCCGTCCTTTCGGTTGTTTCCTCAGCCTTATCCTTCCTTTCTGGTTTTTTGGACACAGTCTCTCTTAAAGCAGAAGTTGCAGTTAAGTGCCCTGGGTGGTTTATGTTATCAAGTGTCCTTGTCCTAAAAAAACATTGAGGCATCTGCAAAGCACATAGTGCAGAACATAATATAAGACCCACACTTTTTTAAAAAAAAAAGCTGGTTAATCACTCATTAAGCCAGGGGTGTCAAACACGCAGCTCAGGGACCAAATCACCCCCACCCCCACCCCGAGGGCTCCTATCAGGACCCTGAGCAACTGGCTGTCATCTGCTTCCTTCTGCATCACAGTTTGCTTTGCGAGGCTGCTTTTTTTTTTTTTAATTTCAAATGATTTTATTAATGAAAATTCTGAAAATGAACATATCATAGATAAGTATAAAAGTTACATACATTAATAAAAATAACCAATACAATAACACACATTAAACATAGAAAATAAAGGAGAAAAACCAATAGTAGGCTTACATAGTTAAATATATTAAAGTAAATTATAGCCACCAAAAATCTTTATATAATTTAGATTTGTTGTAAGAATTAATATAAGATGGATCACTATCAATTTTTTCAATCACACAGGAGCTACAGAGCAAAACCTCTTGTTTTCTCCACCGGCTGAGGTTCCTTTCTTGGGGAGGAAGAGCTCGCTTTGCCAGGCTCTCTCAATCGCACAGCAGAGCTACTGAGCCAAGCCTCTCTTTCTTCAATTGGCTGAGGCTCCCCCCCTCCCGGTCCCCTGGGGAAGGAAGGAAAGAGCCGGAGCATCCTTTGCCCAGTTCCCTGGAACCCATGGGAGAGATATAAAGAAAGCACCTTTAAAACCAACATTTTAAGCATGCTTTTTTTGTTGTTTTTAAAAAATGGTGCTTGTCTGTGTCCTTTATAAAGTGTGTATCTCTGGTCCCCAATCTTAAATAGGTATATATGCATGTCCTGGCCCGACATGGCCTGGTACAACCTGACATGGCCCGGCCCGAAAAGGTCTCATTAATATCAGATCCGGCCCTCATAACAAATGCCTGCATTGAGCACTTTATAGAGAAGTGGCTCCCAAACGTTTTGGCACCAGGAAACCAGTTTTGTGGAAGACAAGTTTTCACAGCCCAGTGGGGGTGGTGGTGGGGTTTTGGCTGCCTCAGGCTGCCCCCCCACCTGTGCCTCATCCCTGCCCCTCATGGGGGTCTTTAAATGAGGAGTAGGCAAAGGCCTCTGCTTCACTCCGTGGCCAGGTTGCTAACAAGCCACGGACCGGTACCTGTCCATGGCCCGGGGGTTTGCGATCCCTAAGGCCCTTCACTCGAGTAGGAACTGGAAGAACTTCAAGCGAGGGCCAAGACTTTGTTGCAAAAGCATAGGCGTTTGTTGAGAACTATAGTGCTGAAGGTACAGGATAACACTGATAACGAAGCTAGCATTGGTTACATTTTATGTGGTTGTAGCAGCAACAATAAAACGATCTTTCACACGGTCAGAGACAACTGTCTGTTTCTCAGGGTCTGTTATCAGCTAGGGAGGATGGAGCCCTGCTGAGCTGTCCTGAGCGGCTGGCTTCAAAGGCCACCTGCAGATGTTGACTAGAGGCTATCTGCCATCCTCCAGTGATCACAGGCTGCTTGGAATGTATACTATTTTAGTTAGTGGCCTGGCATAAGGCACGCTGGGTTAGTATTTGGTTCCAACATGGAGTCAGTTAGGCTAACAGCATACAAGAAAGTTACAAGTTCAGACAATAAGAACATAAGAGAAGACATGTTAGATCAGGCCAATGGCCCATCCAGTCCAACACTCTGTGTCACACAGTGGCAAAAAATATATATATACACACACATTGTGGCTAATAGCCACTGATGGACCTCTGCTCCATATTCTTATCTAAACCCCTCTTGAAGCTGGCTATGCTTGTGGCCGCCGCCACCTCCTGTGGCAGTGAATTCCACATGTTAATCACCCTTTGGGTGAAGAAGGACTTCCTTTTATCCGTTTTAACCTGTCTGCTCAGCAATTTCATCGAATGCCCACGAGTTCTTGTATTGTGAGAAAGAGAGAAAAGTACTTCTTTCTCTACTTTCTCCATCCCATGCATTATCTTGTAAACCTCTATCATGTCACCCCGCAGTTGACGTTTCTCCAAGCTACAGAGTCCCAAGCGTTTCAGCCTTTCTTCATCCCTGTTATAGAATCATAGAATCAGACAGTTGGAAGGGTCCCCAGGGTCATCTAGTCCAACCCTCTGCACATGGCAGGAAACTCACAAACACCTCCCCCTAAATTCACAGGATCTGCATTGCTGTCAGATGGCCATCTAGCCTGTTTAAAAACCTCCAAGGAAGCAGAGCCCACCACCTCCTGAGGAGGCCTGTTCTACTGAGGAATCGCTTTAACGGTCAGGAAGTTCTTTCTCATGTTGAGCCGGAAACTCTTTTGATGTTATTTCAACCTACTGGTTCTGGTCGGACCTTCTGGGGTCACAGAAAACAATTCCACACCATCCTCTATATGACAGCCCTTCAAGGACTTGAAGATGGTGATCGTATCACTTCTCAGCCACCTCTTCTCCAGGCTAAACATCCCCAGCTCCTTCAACCTTTCCTCATAGGACTTGGCCTCCAGACCCTTCACCATCTTTGTCGCCCTTCTCTAGACCTGTTCCAGCTTGTCTAGATCCTTCATAAAACGCGGTGCCCAAAACTGAACACAATACTCCAGGTGAGGTCTTACCAGAGCAGAGTAAAGCGATACCATGACGTCACGTGATCTGGACACTATACTTCTGTTGATACAGCCCAAAATTGCATTTGCCTTTTTAGCCACTGCATCACACTGTTGACTCATGTTCAGCGTATGATCCACTAAGACCCCTAGATCCTTTTCGCACAGACTACTGCTAAGACAAGTCTCCCCCATCCTATAACTATGCATTGATTTTTCCTAACTAAATGCAGAACTTTACATTTATCCCTGCTAAAATTCATTTTATTGGTTTTATCCCAGTTTTCCAGTCTGTCAAGGGCATCCTGTATTCTGTTTTTGTCTTCTATTGTATTTGCAACCCCTCCCAATTTAGTATCATCTGCAAATTTAGTAAGCATTTCCTCTATTCCTTCATCCAAATCATTGATAAGGATGTTGAACAAAACAGGTCCCAGGACAGATCCTTGAGGCACGCCACTTGTCACTCCTCTCCAAGAGGATGAGGAACCATTCACAAGCACTCTTTGGGTGCGATCTGTCAACCAATTACAGATCCATCTAACAGTAACAGGATCCAAACCACATTTAACCAACTTGTCAACAAGGATAGTATGTGGAACCTTATCAAAAGCCTTTCTGAAATCAAGATAAACGATGTCTACAGCATTCCCCTGATCCAGCAAGGTAGTCACTTTCTCAAAAAAAGAGTTCAGGTTAGTCTGTCATGACTTGTTCTTGAGAAACTCATGCTGGCTCTTAGTAATCACATCCATTCTTTCTAAATGTTCCAGAACCGACTGTTTGATGATTCGTTCTAAAACTTTTCCAGGTATAGACGTCAAGCTGACGGGAAGACAGTGAGGGGTCTGGAAACCAAGTCCTGTGTGGAAAGGTTGCAGGAGTTGGGTATGTTTAGCCTGGAGAGGAGGTGGCTGAGAGGTGATAGGATCAGAATCATAGAAACATAGAATCATAGAAACTCTATGATTCTATGATTCCTTACCCTCCTCTGGACCCATTCCAGCTTGTCCATATCCTTCTTAAATTTTGATGCCCAGAACTGAACACAATACTCCAGGTGAGGTCTAACCAGAGCAGATTAAAGTGATACCATCACTTCATGTGATCTGGACACTATACTTCTGTTGATAAAGCTCCAGACTGCATTTGCCTTTTTAGCCACTGCATCACACTGCTGTCTCATGTTCAGTTGTATTGTCCACTAAGACCTATAGCTCCTTTTCGCACAGACTACTGCCAAAACAAATCTCCCCCATCCTATAATTATGCATCTGATTTTTCCTACCTAAACACAGAACTTTACAGATGAGGTTCAATGTGGCCAAGTGCAAAGTAATGCACATTGGGGCCAAGAATCCCAGCTACAAATACAAGTTGATGGGGTGTGAACTGGCAGAGACTGACCAAGAGAGAGATCTTGGGGTCGTGGTAGAGAACTCACTGAAAATGTCAAGACAGTGTGTGATTGCAATAAAAAAGGCCAACATCATGCTGGGAATTATTAGGAAGGGAATTGAAAACAAATCAGCCAGTATCATACTGCCCCTGTATAAATCGATTGTGCGGTCTCATTTGGAATACTGTGTACAATTCTGGTCACCACACCTCAAAAAGGATATTATAGCACTGGAAAAAGTGCAGAAAAGGGCAACTAGAATGATTAAAGGTTTGGAACACTTTCCCTATGAAGAAAAGTTAAAACGCTTGGGGCTCTTTAGCTTGGAGAAACATCGACTGCGGGGTGACATGATAGAGGTTGACAAGATAATGTATGGGATGGAGAAAGTAGAGAAAGAAGTCCTTTTCTCCCTTTCTCACAATACAAGAACTCGTGGGCATTCGATGAAATTGCTGAGCAGTCAGGTTAAAATGGATAAAAGGAAGTCCTTCTTCACCCAAAGGGTGATTAACATGTGGAATTCACTGCCACAGGAGGTGGCAGCGGCCACAAGCATAGCCACCTTCAAGAGGGGGTTAGATAAAAATATGGAGCAGAGGTCCATCAGTGGCTATTAGCCACAGTGTGTGTGTGTGTGTGTGTATATATATATATTTTTGGCCACTGTGTGACACAGAGTGTTGGACTGGATGGGCCATTGGCCTGATCCAACATGGCTTCTCTTATGTTCTTCTTCTGATTAAAAATAATTTTATTGGTTTTAGCCCAGTTTCCAGCCTGTCAAGATCATTCTGTATCCTGACTCTGTCTCCTCTTTCCCCTTCTTGAAAATGGGAACAACGTTTGCCCACCTCCAATCTTCTGGCAGCTCACCTATGCTCCAAGAATGCTCAAAAATAATGGCTGGAGGCTTAGAAATTACATTCACATGTTCCCTTGGATGCAGTTCATCTGGCCGGGAGAACTTAGTTCCCTTTAAAAAAAACTAGGTCTTTATGTACTGCGCTTATGCTGATGCCGGCTACCGCTCCCTCCCCTCATTATATGTTCTGTTTTTGCCATGTTGAGCACCGTTTCCCTCAGAAGAGAAAACTGAGGAAAAGTAGGAACTGAGCAGTTCTGCCCTCTCTTCGTCACCTGTTCAAATTCCAAGCCCTTGAAGGTGGTGATTGTATCACCTCTCGGTTGTCTCCTCTCCAGGCTAAACATACTCAGCTCCTGTCCTCGCAATGGGCCTACCATGTCCTTGCTCTTTTTCTTACTTTGTACATTAAAAAGAACCCTTTCTTTGTTGATCAGCCTGTACTCTTCTTCAGGGGAAAAAAACTGAGGCAAAATAGGCACTAAGCCTTTCTGCTTTCTCTCTGCCAGAGTTTCTCCATTTTCACCAACAGTTGGCCCAAGGCCTCTTTTATCTTACATTTGCTCCTCATATATCTGAAGATTTTCTTTTTGTAGCGAGCCTCCCTGGCCTGCTTTACCTCACTGTGAGCTTTGGCCTCTTTGATGGCTGACCTACAGCGCCTAGCAACCCACAGCTATTCTTCTTTTGAGGTATGCTTCTGCCTCCATTTTTGGAACGTTCCCTTTTTCTCCCTTAGCACCTGACAGATTCCTCTGTTCATCCGCATTGACTTCCTCCATCCCCTACCATGTTTTCTTCTTGTTGGAGTTGTGATGGCAAGAAGAAGAAGATGAGGATATTGGATTAATATCCCAGCCTATACTCTGAATCTCAGAGTGGTCACAATCTCCTTTACCGCACCCCCCCCCCCACATACACACACAACAGACACCCTGTGAGGTGGGTGGGGCTGAGAGAGCTCTCCCAGAAACTGCCCTTTCAAGGACAACTTTGCAAGAGCCATGGCTTTGTATTCTTGGTACTTGGGGGGGGGGCACAGTGGGAGGGCTTCTAGTGCCCTGGCCCCACTGGTGAACCTTCAGATGGCACTTGCTTTTTTTGGCCACTGTGTGACACAGAATGTTGGACTGGATGGGCCACTGGCCTGATCCAACAGGGTTTCTCTTATGTTCTTATGTGACACAGAGTGTTGGACTGCAGGGGCCACTGGCCTGATCCAACAGGGCTTCTCTTATGTCCTTATGTGACACAGAGTGCTGGACTGGATGGGCCATTGTCCTGATCCAACATGGCTTCTCTTATGTCCTTATGTGACACAGAGTGTTGGACTGGATGGGCCACTGGCCTGATCCAACAGAGCTTCTCTTATGTGACACAGAGTGTTGGCCTGGATGGGCCATTGGCCTGATGCAACATGGCTTCTCTTATGTCCTTATGTGACACAGAGTGTTGGAATGGATGGGCCATTGGCCTGATCCAACATGGCTTCTCTTATGTCCTTATGTGACACAGAGTGTTGGACTGGATGGGCCATTGGCCTGATCCAACATGGCTTCTCTTATGTCCTTATGTGACACAGAGTGTTGGACAGGATGGGCCATTGGCCTAATCCAACATGGCTTCTCTTATGTGACACAGAGTGTTGGACTGGATGGGGCCATTGGCCTGATGCAACATGGCTTCTCTTATGTTCTTATGTGACACAGAGTGCTGGACTGGATGGGCCACTGGCCTGATCCAACAGGGCTTCTCTTATGTTCTTATGTGACACAGAGTGCTGGACTGGAGGGAGCATTGGCCTGATCCAACATGACTTCTTTTATATTCTTATGTGACACAGAGTGTTGGACTGGATGGGGCCATTGGCCTGATCCAACATGGCTTCTCTTGTGTTCTTATGTTCTTATCCCTTCCTTACATCTGGCAGTTCTTGAACCCTGGAGGGCCCTCTTCCCAGCCAAAGGCCAACTCATCTACCCCACCCACCACAACTGATTCCAACACGTCTGCCAGTGGCTGCCACTTCTCAGCAAAGCCTGGCACACTGGACGTGGTAGGAACACACGGGAAGCATTACAATATATATATATATATATATATATATATATATATATATATATATATATATATATATATATATATATATATATATATATATATATATATATATATATATATATATATATATATATATATATATATATATACAGGGTCTAATGAGCTGCACCATATATTTAAATAACATGCGAAGTAGCCAGTTTGTGTGATGTTTGAAGTCTATCTCTTGGCTTGTCACATATATTTTCAAGACGTCTGCTATAAATTTAGATCAAACGCACATGGCAAATGGATGGGAACGGAGGTTCTTTTCTTCCCATCTGGGGCTAATCTCCGGGAGGTGACGGAGACACATGCTAGCAATTCTCGGAGGTTTTGGCTGGAAAGTCAGGCTGGAGGGGAGATGGAGAGATGGGGAGGGGTTAACCGTTTGCCGCCCGTCCCGTTCCAGCCTGCACAGTTCGGGTTGAAGCTTTAAGGAGAAGGGGATATAGGAGGTGATTAATCAAAGGCAATTAGCTCTTGGAGGGGAAAGACCCCTGAAACCTCAAAGAAATTTTACGCTTGGTGGCAAAACCTTGGAGAAATCTGCTCTGTTCATCTTACCCTGTTGTTTTTCTTGGCAATATTTACTGCCATGTATATTTGCACAAGTTTAAGACCCCAAGTTGCAGAGCTGGAGAGGTCCCTCCAGACCTGCCCAACTTTACCTCCCCTCCTCTGCTTCAGAAACAACCCCCCCCCCCACTCCAAGATCTTGGATGGGATGTTGGGGGTAGAAGGAGAGGCCTTGCTGCTCGCAGAGCACTCCCCTAGGGTAGGGGTGTCAAACTCATTTGTCTTGAGGGTGGAATCTGACATAAATGATACCTCGTCGGGCGGGGCCATGTCAGGTTGCGCCGGGCCATGTGCGTACCTATAAAAGACACAAACACAATTTTTCCAGGGGGGGACCCTTAAAACATCCTTAAAATATCAGCAATCAGTCTTAAAGTTGCTTTCTTTGCATTTCTCCCATGGGATCCAGGGAACTGGGCAAAAGAAGCTCTGGCTCTTTCCTTCCTTCCCCAGGGGACCAGGAGGGGGAGGAGCCTCGGCCAATAGAAGGAAGAAAGTCTTGGCTCAGTGGCTGTGCTGTGCCTGGCAAAGCAAGCTCTCCTTCCCCCCTTCCTCCCCAAGGGAGGAGCCTCAGCCAAAGGAGAAAAAAGAGGTTTTGCTCTGTAGCTCCTGCGCTATTGACCAAGCCTGGCAAAGCAAGCTCTGCCCTCCCTTCTTCCCCGAGGGAGGATCCTCAGCCAATGGAGAAAATAGAGGTTTTGCTCTGTAGCTCCTGCGCTATTGACCAAGCCTGGCAAAGCAAGCTCTGCCCTCCCTTCTTCCCCAAGGGAGGAGCCTCAGACAATGGAGAAAATAGAGGTTTTGCTCTGTAGCTCCTGTGCAAATGAGCAAGCCTGGCAAAGCGAGCTGTGATGCAGAAGGAAGCGAGAGAGAGGGAGAAAGAAGCAGATAACAGCCAGTTGCTCGGGGGCTTGATAGGAGCCCTCCGGGGGCCTGATTCGGCCCCCAGGCTGCATGTTTGACACCCCTGGCCTAGGGCATTGGTAGAGTTACCAAGTCCAATTCAAGAAATATCTGGGAACTTTGTGGGTGGAGCCAGGAGACACTGGGGGTAGAGCCAGGAGACTTTGGGGGTGGAGCCAGGAGACACTGGGGGTGGAGCCACGAGCAAGGTTGTGACAAGCATAATGAACTCCAAAGGGAGTTCTGGCCATCACAGTTAAAGGGACTGCATACCTTTTAAACGTCTTCCCTCCATTGGAAATAATGAAAGATAGGGGCACCTTCTTTTGGGGCTCATAGAATTTGACCCCATGGTCCAATCTTTTTGAAACTTGGAGGGTCTTTTGAGAAGAGGTACCAGATGCTATGTGGAAAATTTGGTGCTTCTACCTCAAAATACAGCCCCCCCCCCGAGCCCCAGATACCCATGAATCAATTCTCCATTATTCCCTATGGCTATCAGTCTCCATAGGGAATAATGGAGTGCCCAGCAAACATTCTCCTCTCCCCCAAGCTTTCTGATGACCCTGAAGCAGGGGGAGAGGGCCTCCAAACCGGGGGGTCCCCTGCCCCCACCTGGGGATTGGCAACCCTAGGCATTGGCCTTCTGTGGAAGCCAAATTGGGTACCGCCCTGTGTGACTTGGTGACGTCATCAGTGCAGGGGAGGGGTGCCTGAAGTCAGCTTTGCCTAGGGTGCCAGATAGTCTAGGGGGGGGGGGGTCACTCAGCTGTTCGGAGCAGCGGCCAGCACTGCTCCCCTCTTCGGCGGCTTTTTTGAATTGGTAGTTTCTAATTTCTTTTCTTAGTGGATCATATGCTGAACATGAGCCAACGGTGCAATGCGGTGGCTAAAAAGGCAAATGCAATTTTGGGCTGTATCCACAGAAGTCTAGTGTCCAGATCACGTGATGTGAAGGGATCGCTTTACTCTGCTCTGGTAAGACATCCCCTGGAGTATTGTGTTCAGTTTTGGGCACCACATTTTAAGAAGGATTGAGACCAGCTGGAAGGGGTCCAGAGGAGGGCGACGAAGATGGTGAGGGGTCCGGAGACCAAGTCCTATGAGGAAAGGTTGAAGGAGCTGGGCATGTTTAGCCTGGAGAGGAGGCGGCTGAGAGGTGATAGAATCGCCATCTTCAAGTACTTGAAGGGCTGTCGTATAGAGAAGGGTGTGGAATTGTTTTCTGTGGCCCCGGAAGGTAGGACCAGAACCAATGGATTGAAATTACATCAAAAGAGTTTCCAGCTCAACATTAGGAAGAACTTCCGAGCTGTTAGAGCAGTTCCTCAGTGGAACAGGCTTCCTCGGGAGATGGTGGGCTCTCCTTCCTTGGAGGTTTTCCAGCAGAGGCTAGAAGGTCATCTGAAAGCAATGAAGATCCTGTGAATTTATTTATTTTATTTATTTATTACTTTGCATTTATATCCCGCCCTCTCCACAAGCGGACTCAGGGCGGCTTACAGTATCATAAAAACAATCAATTCCATAAAACATATAAAACCATAATACATTTATCAGTTTAAAACTATTACGCTATCTCAATCCAGTCTGGCGGTATTGGGTTCTGACTATGACCACCAGCTTCTGTAGGATGTCCGGTGGCAGCCCATTTTCAGTCAACCAGAAAAGCCTGTCTAAACAGTTCGGTCTTACAGGCCCTGCGGAACGCCGACAGATTCCGCAGGGCCCTTATAGCTTCTGGGAGGGTGTTCCAGAGTTCTGGTGCTGCCACCGAGAAGGCCCTAGATCTTGTTGCGCATAGCCTGGCTTCTTTTGGGCCAGGGGCAGACAGCAGATTTTTTGTCCCTGATCGCAGTGCTCCTTTAGGGGGAGGTGTTTGTGAGTTTCCTGCATTGCTCAGGGGGTTGGACTAGATGACTGTAGAGGTCCTTTCCAACTCTATAATTCTATGATTCTAGGATTCTATAACTCCGAGCTGGAAAGTTCTTGGTGGTTTTCACAGGAGAGTCTTGAGAGGGTGAGATTTTTTTGGGGGGGGGGGGACCTCAGGGGTGGGGTATAATGCCATGAAGTCCACCCTTCAAAGGAGTCATTTTTCGCCAGGCAACCGATCTCTGTTGGCCATTGGCAGCCCTAGGTGGCAAGTAAATTAGAGCAAAGGGATGTATTTGGGCTTAATGAAATTGCTGAGCAGTCAGGATAGAATTGATAAAAGGAAGTGCTTCTTCACCTAAAAGGTGATTAACGTGCGGAATTCACTGCCACAGGAGGTTGTGGCGGCTGCAAGCATAGACAGCTTCAAGAGGGGATTGGATAACAATCTGGAGCAGAGGTCTATCAGTGGCTATTAACCACAGCATATCGTTGGAACTCTCTGTCTGGGGCAGTGATGCTCTGCATTCTTGGTGCTTGGGGGGGGCACAGTGGGAGGGCATCTAGTGTCCTGGCCCCACTGCTGAACCCCCTGATGGCACCTGGGTTTTTTGGCCACTGTGTGACACAGAGTGTTGGACTGGATGGGTCATTGGCCTGATCCAACATGGCTTCTCTTATGTTCTTATGTCTAGGGCAGTGATGCTGTGTGTTCTTGGTGCTTGGGGGGGGGGCAACTGTGGCAGGGCTTCTAGTGTCCTGGCCCCATTGATGGACCTCCTGATGGCACCTGGGTTTTTTTGCCACTGTGACACAGAGTGTTGGACTGGATGGGCCATTGGCCTGATCCAACATGGCTTCTCTTATGTTCTTATGTCTGTACAGTGATGCTCTGTGTTCTTGGTGCTTGGGGCACAGTGGGAGGGCTTTTAGTGTCCTGGCCCCACTGATGGACCTCCTGATGGCACCTGGGTGTCTTGGCCCCTCCAGAATGTTGGACTGGAGGGACCATTGGCCTGATCCAACAGGGCTTCTCTTATGTTCTTATGACTTGCAAGGCACGCAGGACTGAGCGCTAAAGGAAAGTGGCTGAGTCTGAAGGAACGTAGCTTCACTTGAGACACCCCAGCCCTGCTGGGACCTTTGGTCTACGGTTTCCACCGAGCCGTCAGGGAACAGACATCTCTGCCGTGCAGCAGCCGTGGAGCTCCAAGCGAGCGCGAGCAGTTCTCCCCAACTGAATCCTTTTTTATTGTTCCAGAGATTAACTTGGCAATGTGTTTCACTGTTCCTTAAATCCGGTTTATCAGAGATGAGTGATATAATTAATTCCACGTGTGTTCTCCCACAGTCTTACATTTCTTCTGTTCTCTGGTACCTCCCCCACTGATTGACGTCACTGACGCATCTCTCTCTATTGTCTATCATACGTTCATCTATTAAATCCAGATTTCACACACACACACACCCAAGTGTGGCTTTCATCTGTGGACATCTAAATCTGCGGATCAGGTCCGCATTTACCCCAAATAGGTTTTTCTGCATACTGGAAGATCCCAAAGAAAAATCTGAAAATATATCTCTAAAAAATCATTGAGGGATTTAAATCCCCTTTAAAATGATATAAAGTATTCTCTGCACATGCACAGAAAACTCACTCCCTGTTGGGCAGCTGGGAGGGGCCTCGGCAGCAGATGCAACAAAACGGATTCATGAACTGAAGTAACACACAGCAATGCCAAATGGCATAAGAACATAAGAGAAGCCATGTTGGATCAGGCCAATGGCCCATCCAGTCCAACACTCTGTGTCACATAAGAACATAAGAGAAGACCTGTTGGATCAGGCCAGTGGCCCATCCAGTCCAACATTCTGTGTCACATCTCTCTCTCTTTCGGCTTGACTTCGCAAACGAAGATTTAAGAAGAGTGCAGTAGTCCACGTCTGCTGCAGGCTCGCTGGTGGCTGACAAGACCAATGCAGGACAGGCAGATCCGGCCACAGTGGCAGCAGGGAAAAGTCTGATTTGGGGTTGGTGCTGTAGCAGTGCGATTCTTCCTCAATCTCCTTTTGTCCTCAAGACCAGCTATGCGTGCGTTCTCAAAGGAAGAGACAGCCTGGGGGATGGTGTGCCTCCATGCTTTGCGATCTGAGGCTAGGTCAGACCACTGGTGATGGTTGATGCGACAGGTGCCAAGGGATTTCTTCAAGGAGTCCTTGTACCTCTTCTTTGGTGCCCCTCTATTTCGATAGCCAGTGGAAAGTTCGCCATACAGAGCAATCTTGGGAAGGCGGTGGTTTTCCATTCTAGAAATATGCCCTGCCCAGCGCAGCTGCGTCTTCAACAGCAGTGCCTCGATGCTTGTAACCTCCGCCCTCTTGAGGACTTCAGTGTTGGTCACAAAGTCACTACAGTGGATGTTGAGGATGGTGCGAAGGCAGCGCTGATGAAAGCGCTCAAGGAGTCGCAGGTGATGATGGTATAAAACCCACGATTCGGAGCCGTAGATGAGGGTGGTCATCACAACCGCTTTGTAAACATTGATCTTTGTGCCTTTTTTCAGATGCTTGTTGCTCCACACTCTTTTGTGCAGTCGGCCAAAGGCACGGTTTGCCTTTGCCAGCCTGTTGTCAATCTCCTTGTCGATCTTGGCATCTGAGGAGATGATGCACCCCAGGTAGCTGAACTGCTGGACTGTCTTCAGAACTGATTCACCCACAGTGATGCAGGGAGGGTGATAATCTTCCTGGGGTGCAGGCTGGTGGAGAACTTCTGTCTTCTTCAGACTAACTTCTAGGCCGAATAGCTTGGCAGCCTCTGCAAAGCAGGACGTCATATGCTGCAGAGCTGATACCGAGTGGGAGACGAGTGCAGCGTCATCAGCAAACAGTAGCTCTCGGATAAGTTTTTCCATTGTCTTGGAGTGGGCCTTTAGTCGCCTCAGGTTGAACAGGCTGCCATCGGTGCGATTCCCCGGTAGTTGGAGCAGTCTGACTTTTCCCCTTTGTTCTTGTGTAGAGTGATGATGATTGCATCGCGAAAGTCCTGTGGTAGTTTGCCTTGTTCCCAGCAGGTGACAAGTACTTTGTGAAGTGTGCTATGTAGTACTGTGCCCCCATGCTTCCAGATCTCTGGTGGGATTCCATCAACTCCCGCTGCCTTGCCACTTTTCAGTTGCTTGATGGCATTAACAGTCTCTTCTAGGGTGGGAATCTCATCCAACTCTGTTTTCACTGGTTGAAGTGGGGTGAGGTGGATTGCTGAATCTTGAACTACGCGGTTGGCACTGAAGAGAGCCTGAAAATACTCTGACCACTGGTTCAGTATGGATGCCTTGTCTGTGAGGAGCACTTGGCCGTCTGCACTACTCAAGGGACTCTGAGCCTGATATGATGGGCCATATACTGCCTTCAGGGCTTCGTAGAACCCTCTTACATCACCAGTGTCTGCACACAGCTGGGTTCTCTCTGCAAGCTTGGTCCACCACTCGCTCTGAATGTCTCGAAGCTTGCGCTGGAGGTTGCTACATGCAGCGCGAAAGATTGCTTTTTTCCTGGGACAGGAGGGCTAAGCAAGATGTGCTTGGTAGGCAGATCTCTTTTTCGCTAGTAATTCTTGGATCTCTTTATTGTTCTTGTCAAACCAGTCCTTGTTCTTCCTTGTGGAGAACCCGAGGACTTCTTCAGAGATCAACAGGATGGTAGTTTTTAGGTGTTCCCAGAGTGCTTCTGGAGAAGGGTCTGTGGGGCAACTGGGGTCCTCAATTCTTGACTGGAGTTTTGCCTGGAAGGCAGCTTTAACTTTGGCTGACTGAAGGCTGCCAACCTGAAGCTTCCTCCAAGGGATACCTCCTCTCCTGGGTGTGGGTTTAAAGTGAAGACGGAGATTGCAGCGTACAAGACGATGATCCCTATGACATTCCACACTGGGCATTACTTGGGTGTATAAGACATCTCAAAGATCTCTCTGGGGCACCAGAATGTAGTCAATAAGGTGCCAGTGCTTGGACCGTGGGTGCATCCAGGTTGTCTTCAGGCTGTTCTTCTGCTGAAAGATAGTGTTGGTGATGGTGAGCTGGTGTTCCGTGCAGAATTCTAGCAGGAAGCGCCCATTATCATTGCAGTTGCCAATGCCATGTTTGCCAAGTACTCCTTTCCAGGCTTCCGAGTCTTTACCTACTCTGGCATTGAAGTCGCCAAGGATGATCACCTTGTCCTCTGTAGGGGTCTTCCGTATGAGGTTGCGTAGATCAGCATAGAACTTGTTTTTTTCTGCAGGATCTGCTTGAAAGGTTGGGGCATACACACTGAAGAGTGTTGCATGCTGCTTGTTTTGAAGTGGGAGGTGCATGGACATGATGCGATCTGAGTGACCTGTTGGCAGGTTTTCGAGTTTGGAGGCAATGGAGTTCCTGACCATGAAGCCAACGCCAGAAAGGCGGCTCTCAGCCTTTGACTTACCCGACCAGTAGAGGGTATAGCCAGCACCATGTTTTTGAAGACTACCTTCCTCAGGGAAACGGACCTCACTGAGAGCTGCTATGTCAATATTCAACCTGAGAAGTTCGTGGGCAACTAGAGCAGAGCTTCGTTCAGGGCGACCACTGTCTACTGTGTCAAGCATGGTTCTGATGTTCCAACACACAAGCTTTAGTCTTTGCACACTTTGTGAGGCAGGTGCATGCCTTTTCTTTGTTGTTATTTTTTGACTGCAAGTAAGGATGCCCGTTGACTGCGGCTAGCCAACTGGGGGGGGGGGGGGAGATGAGCTTTGTTTAGGCCACCTTTTCTAGGCCCCTCTCCATGCGGAACAAGCAGTGCTGTCCCTAGATAAGGCTGCTTGGTCGTTCAGGGTGCTGCCGAAAGATGCTTTCGTCTCCGGGTCAGCATCAGGCAACCAATACCCTGAACCGCCTACATGCAGGATCGGGACTGCGGCTTCCAGTGGCATCTTCCACCTGCCGTTTCACCCCTTGCCCATCGCTGCAGGACTTGGTGTGTTGTAGGTTGTGGATGTGGATATGCCCTTCAGGCCTGCGCAGAGGAATTTTTAGGTGAAGCACAGTGTGCGCGGTACTGGCTCCACCCTTTCACCTTGGGGTCATCTGCCATGGCCCAGTAAGCCAGGACGCCGGCAGCGAGTCCTTCAGGTGGTAGGTGTTACATTAACGAGCTCTATCTGCCCGGGTTTGATGTTAGAGTTTTCCTTCTCTTGGCTGGCGAGGTTGGTGGGCCCAGCCTGCCCATCCGGTTATACCACCAGACATTCGGTCGCTCCATGACGTGGCAAACTCTGTGACAAACAGGGGGGACCAGCGGGAAGATGTTGCCACGGATGCAGTAATGCAGGAGAGGCCATTGCAGTGACCCTCTGCCAGGCATAGCCGGACAGTGACCACGCGGCGTTTCCACTGGGAAAGGAGAGGCTATGTATTGCGCATACACTTTCCCTGGGGGGGCAGGATACCCAAGAGGGAGCCCACCCACCCCCCTCCCCACATAAGTACATAAGAGAAGCCCTGTTGGATCAGGCCAATGGCCCCTCCAGTCCAACACTCTGTGTCACATAACAACATAAGAGAAGCCCTGTTGGATCAGGCCAATGGCCCATTCAGTCCAACAATCTGTATCACACAGTGGCCAATACACACACACACACACACTGTGGCTAATAACCACTGATGGACCTCTGCTCCATATTTTTATCCAATCCCCTTTTGAAGCTGGCTATGCTTGTAGCCGCCACCACCTCCTGTGGCAGTGAATTCCACAAGTTAATCACCCTTTGGGTGAAGAAGGACTTCCTTTTAACCGTTTTAACCTGACTGCTCAGCAATTTCATTGAATGCCCACGAGTTCTTGTATTGTGAGAAAGGGAGAAAAGGACTTCTTTCTCTACTTTCTCCATCTCATGTATAATCTTGTCAACCTAAAGAGCAAACTAAAGAGCCCCAAGCCTTTTAACCTTTCTTCATAGGGAAAGTATTCCAAACCTTTCATCATTCTAGTTGCCCTTTTCTGCACTTTTTCCAATGCTATATTATCCTTTCTGAGGTGCAGTGACCAGAATTGTACACAGTGTTCCAAAAGGGCTGGAGCACTTTCCCTATGAAGAAAGGTTGAAACGCTTGGGACTCTTTAGCTTGGAGAAACGTCGACTGCGGGGTGACATGATAGAGGTTTACAAGATAATGCATGGGACGGAGAAAGTAGAGAAAGAGGTACTTTTCTCCCTTTCTCACAATACAAGAACTCGTGGGCATTCGATGAAATTGCTGAGCAGACAGGTTGAAACGGATAAAAGGAAGTACTTCTTCACCCAAAGGGTGATTAACATGTGGAATTCACTGCCACAGGAGGTGGTGGCGGCCACAAGTATAGCCACCTTCAAGAGGGGTTTAGATAAAAATATGGAGCAGAGGTCCATCAATGGCTATTAGCCACAGTGTATGTGTGTATATAAAATTTTTGGCCACTGTGTGACACAGAGTGTTGGACTGGATGGGCCGTTGGCCTGATCCAACATGGCTTCTCTTATGTTCTTAGATAGATAGATAGATAGATAGATAGATAGATAGATAGATAGATAGATAGATAGATAGATAGATAGATAGATAGATAGATAGATAGATAGATAGATGGATGGATGGATGGATGGATGGATGGATGGATGGATGGATGGATGGATGGATGGATGGATGGATGGATGGATGGATGGATGGATGGATGGATGGAAGGCTCATGTGGGGAATGCCTTGTCTCCTGGAGTGGGGATTCGAACCTGTCTCCCCCTGATCCTAATTCAGCTCCTGAACTGCTACACCACACTGTCACTCAACACCCTGACATTCCCTTTACAAACTGAGACTGTGCCTAGCAAACAAACAGCCCTCTCCTTTAATTATGTATATCCTGCAATAACCCCAGGATGCTTCCAAGGAAATCCAGGGTAGAGGAGGAGATGGGGTTGGATTTATACCCTGCCCTTCACTCAGAGTCTCAAAGCGGCTTACAGTCTCCTTCCCTTCCCTTCCTCTCCTCATAACAGACACCCTGTGAGGTAGGTGGGGTTGAGAGAGGAGGAAGAAGATATTGGATTAATATCCAGCCCTCCACTCTGCATCTCAGAGTCTCAGAGCGGTTCACAATCTCCTTTATCTTCCTTCCCCACGACAGACACTATGTGAGGTAGGTGGAGCTGAAAGAGCTCTCACAGAAGCTGCCCTTTCAAGGACAACCTCTGCCAGAGCTATGGCTGATCCAAGGCCATTCCAGAAGGTGCAAGTGGAGGAGTGGGGAATCTAACCTGGCTCTCCCAGATAAGAGTCTGCACACTTAACCACTACACCAAACTGGCTCTCACAGAAGCTGCCCTTTCAAGGACAGTGTGAGGGCTCTGGCTGACCCAAGGCCATTCCAGCAGGTGCAAGTGGAGGAGTGGGGAATCAAACCCGGTTCTCCCAGATAAGAGTCCACACACTTCACCACTGCACCAAACTGGCTCTCACAGAAGCTGCCCTTTCAAGGACAATGTGAGGGCTATGGCTGACCCAAGGCCATTCCAGCAGGTGCAAGTGGAGGAGTGGGGAATCAAACCCGGTTCTCCAAGATAAGAGTCCACACACTTCACCACTACACCAAACTGGCTTTGAGAAGAGCTCTTGAGAGAAACTGCCCCAAGAGAGTTCTGACTGACCCAAGGTCACTCCAGCAGGTGCATGTGGAGAAATGGGGAATCCAACCCGGTTCTCCAGATTAGAGTCCACTGCTCTTAACCACTACACCTAACTCCACCAAACTGGCTCTCAACAACACCACCCTGCCACTGGATTTTTCCCCCCTCTTTGCCCAAGTGCTCCTCCCCTTAGCTGAGGAGAAGAGCGAAAGGGGGCACAGCCAGGCCCCGGTTCCCATATGGGTCAGGAGCAATGGCGGAAAGATAATGCCATCATGTTCAGCAAGGGCGGAGCTGGGATGGATCCCCGTCTGCCAAAATAGCTTCGCGGAGCTATTTAACTCTGCATAAATTACGGCATAATTTCGGCGCATCCTATTTCACGCTCAATTAGTGCCACTTTTATGGGGAGACAGTTCTGAGTGCAGAACCCAGCAAGGGAATCTCACTCAGGGCTCGGGGAAAATTGTCTCTCTTTAAGGTAACCCTGTCACCATGGAAACCACACACAGAAATCTTCCGGTGCACAGGCGACAGATATCGACTGTATTCGAAGGCAGATAAGAAGACATGGCGCCAATAAGGGCTTATGGGGGGGGGGAGTGGATATGCTTATCGGAGGAACAGGCCAGCAATGACCTGATTGTGAAAGCAGCTGGGAAAGAGAATTGGGCCTTTGCCACATCTACCAGAAGGGAGCGCTCTCTATGATCGTAGGATCATAGAGTTGGAAGGGACGTCCAGGATCATCAACCCCCTGCACAATGCAGGAATCTCACAAAGACCTGCCCCTAAATTCACAGGATCTTCATTGCAGTCAGATGGCCATGTAGCCTCTGTTGAAAAACCTCCAAGGAAGGAGAGCCCGCCATCTCCCGAGGAAGCCTGTTCCACTGAGGAACCACTTTAATGGTCTGGAAGTTCTTCCTAATGGTGAGCCAGATACTGATTTAATTTCAACCTGTTGGTTCTGCTCCTACCTTCTGCGGCCACAGAAAATAATTCCACCCCATCCTCTCTAGGACAGCCCTTCAAGTACTTGAAGATGGCGATCCTATTACCTCTCAGCCACCTCCTCTCCAGGCTAAACATGCTCAGCTCCTTCAACCTTTCCTCATAGGACTTGGTCTCCAGACCCCTCATCCTCTATAAGACAGCCCTTCAAGTACTTGAAGATGGTGATCTTATCACCTCTCAGCCGCCTCCTCTCCAGGCTAAACATCCCCAGCTCCTTCAACCTTTCCTCATAGGACTTGGTCTCCAGACCCCTCTCCATCTTCGTCGCCCTCCTCTGGACCCGTTCCAGCTTGTCTATATCCTTCTTAAAATGTGGTGCCCAAAACTGAACACAATTCTCCAGGTGAGGTCTTACCAGAGCAGAGTAAAGCAATACCATCACTTCACGTGATCTGGACACTAGACTTCTGATGATGCAGCCCAAAATTGCACTTGCCTTCTTAGCCACTGCATCCCACTGGTTATCATCTACCGGTGTTATTAATGGTCTGTTTACTTCTCCTTCTCCACTATTAATACAGATGTTGAACAAAGTCTGTTTTTTCCCCTATCGAACCCAAATGCACCCCCCCCCCAAAAAAAAACCCAGCTGGATGCCATTTATCAGCCATGATTTGTCAATTGTACTTAAATCGCTTTTGCAAGCTGAAAATCAATCCAGTCGGAATTAATGTCTCTGGAAACACTTTGCGAGGCACTTTATCAAAACGGTGACTCGCAGTGGCCCCATGGCTCTTGAAACTTCCCTTCTCCTGGTAGAAATCGCTTCATGGGAAGAGATAACGCAAAGGTAGGACAATAAGCAGAGGGGCTCCCGGTTGATATATGGGCCCAGCTCAGCCGCAGACCGGCACTGAAACAGCCCCCACCCCTCTACATTTATCTGGATCCTCTTGGTTCTACATTTCAGGTGGTATCAGTCTCAAGAGTGCTTCTGGCTCTTTATGATTAGACTCGTCTGGCAGATGCGCCAGCAGAAAGGACAACTCAGTCTGCGGTTTGTGGGGTTTGGGGAGCAAACGTGCTTGGCAAACTTTGGAGGCAGCAGAAGAAGAAGACTTCTTAAATTCTGTTTGGCATTCCCTCAATAAGCTCTCCTTCCTAGCCAGTGTATTGTTATGTATTTGTTATGTACAGATGTTGAACAAAGTCTGCTTTCCCCCTATCGGACCCAAATGCACTCCCCCCCCAAAAAAAACAGCTGGATGCCATTTATCAGCCATGATTTGTCAATTGTACTTAAATCGCTTTTGCAAGCTGAAAATCAAACCACTGCTACAGGAGGTGGTGGCGGCTACAAGCATAGAAAGCTTCAAGACGGGGTTAGATAAAAATATGGAGCAGAGGTCCATCAGTGGCTATTAGCCACAGTGTGTGTGTGTGTATGTGTGTGTGTGTGTGTGTATATATATATATATATATAATTTTTTTAGCCACTGTGTGACACAGAGTGTTGGACTGGATGGGTCATTGGCCTGATCCAACAGGGCTTCTCTTATGTTCTTCCGTGACACAGAGTGTTGGACTGGATGGGCCACTGGCCTGATCCAACAGGGCTTCTCTTATGTTCTTATGTGACACAGAGTGTTGGACTGGAGGGCCATTGGCCTGATCCAACATGGCTTCTCTTATGTTCTTATGTGACACAGAGTGTTGAACTGGAGGGGCCATTGGCCTGGTCCAACAGGGCTTCTCTTATGTTCTTATGTGACACAGAGTGTTGGACTGGATGGGCCATTGGCCTGATCCAACAGGGCTTCTCTTATGTTCTTCTGTGACACAGAGTGTTGGACTGGATGGGCCACTGGCCTGATCCAACAGGGCTTCTCTTATGTTCTTATGTGACACAGAGTGTTGGACTGGAGGGCCATTGGCCTGATCCAACAGGGCTTCTCTTATGTTCTTATGTGACACAGAGTGTTGGACTGGAGGGCCATTGGCCTGATCCAACATGGCTTCTCTTATGTTCTTATGTGACACAGAGTGTTGAACTGGAGGGGCCATTGGCCTGATCCAACAGGGCTTCTCTTATGTTTTTATGTGACACAGAGTGTTGAACTGGAGGGGCCATTGGCCTGATCCAACAGGGCTTCTCTTATGTTCTTATGTGACACATAGTGTTGGACTGGATGGGCCATTGGCCTGATCCAACAGGGCTTCTCTTCTGTTCTTATGTGACACAGAGTGTTGGACTGGAGGGCCATTGGCCTGATCCAACAGGGCTTCTCTTATGTGACACAGAGTGTTGGACTGGAGGGCCATTGGCCTGATCCAACAGGGCTTCTCTTATGTTCTTATGTGACACAGAGTGTTGGACTGGAGGGCCATTGGCCTGATCCAACATGGCTTCTCTTATGTTCCTATGTGACACAGAGTGTTGGACTGGAGGGGCCATTGGCCTGATCCAACAGGGCTTCTCTTATGTTCTTATGTGACACAGAGTGTTGGACTGGATGGGCCATTGGCCTGAATGTATTCTAACTCTGGTTTTCAGCCAGGACCGGATTAACAATTAGGCGAAGTAGGCATGGCCTATGGGCCCCCATGCCTTCAGGGACCATGGTCGGGCCCTCCCCCACCCCCGGTTTCCCCCCAGCCTGCAGCCCTCCCAGCCTCCACGCACAGCCAGCAACTGAGCCGCTCTTTGCCCGACTCGCCTGGTGCGGCTGCTGCTGGCTTCATTGCCAAGTTTGCCTCTCTCTGCCTTTCCCCCCCAGATTTGTCAAAGGGGCTTTTGAGAAGGGGCCTGCAGGCTGCAGTGGGGGCTGTAGGCAGTGGGGTGGGCACTCCAACTCTGAAGTAATTTGCGAGGGGCCCCTCAAGATTTTGACTTCCTAGGGGCCTCTGCAGGGTTTAATCCGGCACTGTTTTCAGCTCTTTTAAGCTCCCTGTCCCTGAATTAGGGCTGGATTGAGTCTCAGTCGTCTGCCCATGCTAACCCAGTCCCGTTTCATTTTCTGCATTAATTAGACTCTAGAGTTAGAACTTTGGTTCTGTTTCCCATGAGGCTGTAGGATGCTTTGAGCGATGTGACCTACCTGGTTCAGATAACAGCTGTCTTTTAGCCGCACGTGACTTTTGCGTTTTGGAGTGTTTGTATACTATCAAATTCTAAATAGCTATCCTATCAGAACCCAGCCTCCTGGACTCTCCAAGTCACCCTGGGTTTCCTTGGCCCTTTTGACCCAGAAAGATAGAGCAAAAGGATTGAGCTCTGTTGTGTGCATGTCACTGTACATCAGATACACGTCACAGAGTGGATTGACAGTTACATTGGCTTCTACGGATGTGAAAAGGTACTTTATGGGTGATTAAAGACGAGCAATTTTAAGTCGTCCGGGGGATGGGAGGCAGGTAGACCAAAAAAGTGAATACACACACACAGCCGCCTCCCGTCCCCATCTCGACCGCAGCCCGACCGGGGCTGGATCAAAGCCAACTTGGAAAGCCACCACTTACAAAAAGGTAAATGTAAAAGTAGTCCCCTGTGCAAGCATCAGTCATTTCCGACTCTGGGGTGACATAAGAACAGCCATGTTAGATCAGGCCAATGGCCCATCCAGTCCAACATTCTGTGTCACACAGCGGCCAAATACACACACAAACACTGTGGCTAATAGCCACTGATGGACCTCTGCTCCATATTTTTATCTAACCTCCTCTTGAAGGTGGCCATGCTTGTGGCCGCCACCACCTCCTGTGGCAGTGAATTCCACATGTTAATCACCCTTTGGGTGAAGAAGTACTTCCTTTTATCCGTTTTAACCTGTCTGCTCAGCAATTTCATCGAATGCCCACGAGTTCTTGTATTGTGAGAAAGGGAGAAAAGTATTTCTTTCTCTACTTTCTCCATCCCATGCATTATCTTGTAAACCTCTCTCATGTCACCCCGCAGTCGACGTTTCTCCAAGCTAAAGAGTCCCAAGCGTTTCAACCT